>NC_057795.1:261997145-262224326 GCF_018294505.1 Triticum aestivum | reverse complement strand
CAAGGCCCCCCCTGGGCCAATGACGTGTGGGGCCTAGCCCCCACAAAACGTTTCTGTTAAAAAAAGGAGATAAAAAAATATATATTAATAATATTAATATTAAAATTAATTAATTTAATTAACTATGATTAAATTAACTAATTATGTATAATTAACCTAATGACTAATTAACCTAGTGAACTACTGATAGTTAACTAAACAGTGAATGACAGGTGGGTCCCACTGGACCCACACAGTAGGTTGACCAGGTCAACGGTCAACGTTGACTGCTGACGTCATGCTGACGTCAGCATACACTATTCTGGATAATGTTAGAGTTAAATAATTAAATAAATTCCGGAAAATTCATAAAATCTTTAGAAAATCATATCTTTTAATCCGTAACTCGGATTAAAATATTTTCAACACAAAAGTTGCTCAGAACGACGTGACGAATCCGGTTACGAAGCCCGTTCGTCCGCCACACACCCCTAGCATACCGAACACACAACTTTCCCCCTCCGGTTCATCTGTCAGAAAACACGAAACACCGGGAATACTTTCCCGGATGTCCCCCCCCCTTCACCGGTATCACCTACTACTGCCTTAGGGCACACCGAACATCGCGTATTGTCTTGTTATATTTTGTGATGCTTTGTTTGCTCTGTATTCATTATTTCTTCCCCCTCTTCTCTCCGGTAGACTACGAGACCGACGCTGCCGTTGACCAGTTCGACTACGGAGTTGACGACTCCTCTCTCTTGCCAGAGCAACCAGGCAAGCCCCCCCTTTGATCACTAGATATCGCCTACTCTTCTCTATACTGCTTGCATTAGAGTAGTGTAGCATGTTACTGCTTTCCGTTAATCCTATTCTGATGCATAGCCTGTCATTGCTGCTACAGTCATTGATACCTTACCCTCAATCCTAAATGCTTAGTATAGGATGCTAGTGTTCCATCAGTGACCCTACACTCTTGTCCGTCTGCCATGCTATACTACTGGGCTGTGATCACTTCGGGAGGTGATCACGGGCATATACTATATACTTTACACTGTTACATTACTGGTGATACTGTTTGGAGATGGGGGCTGAAGGGGCAGGTGGCTCCATCCAGGTAGTGGTGGGCCTGAGTTCCCGACGGCCCCCGACTGTTACTTTGTGGCGGAGCGACAGGGCAGGTTGAGACCACCTAGGAGACAGGTGGGCCTGGCCCTGTTCGGCGTTCGCGGATACTTAACACGCTTAACAAGATCTTGGTATTTGATCTGAGTCGGCTACGAGCCTATACGCACTAACCATCTACGTGGGAGTAGTTATGGGTATCCCGGCGTCGTGGTATCAGCCGAAGCACTTCAGACGCCAGCGACGGAGCGGCGCGCGCTGGATTGGACTGGAACGCCTGCTAGGCTAGGTCTGCTTCCGGCCGCCCATGCAACGTGCAGGTGTGCATTGGGCGATGGGCCCAGACCCCTGTGCGCTTAGGTTTAGACCGGCGTGCTGGCCTCTCTGTTTTGCCTAGGTGGGGCTGTGACGTGTTGATCTTCCGAGGCCGGGCATGACCCAGGAAAGTGTGTCCGGCCAAATGGGATCAAGCGTGTTGGGTAAGTTGGTGCACCCCTGCAGGGAAGTTAATCTATTCGAATAGCCGCGATCTTCGGTAACAGGACGACTTGGAGTTGTACCTTGACCTTATGACAACTAGAACCGGATACTTAATAAAACACACCCTTCCAAGTTCCACAGACAACCCGGTGATCGCTTTTCTACAGGGGGGCGAGGAGAGGATCGCCGGGTAGGATTATGCTATGCGATGCGACTGGAGATGCGACTGGAGATGCTACTTGGAGATGCTACTTGGAGGATGCTACTTGGAGGACTTCAATCTACTCTCTTCTACATGCTGCAAGACGGAGGCTGCCAGAAGCGTAGTCTTCGACAGGATGAGCTGTCCCCCTCTTATTCTGGCATTCTGCAGTTCAGTCCACTGATATGGCCTCCTTACACATATACCCATGCATATGTAGTGTAGCTCCTTGCTTGCGAGTACTTTGGATGAGTACTCACGGTTGCTTTTCTCCCTCTTTTCCCCCTTTCCCTTCTACCTGGTTGTCGCAACCAGATGCTGGAGCCCTGGAGCCAGACGCCACTGTCGGCGACGACTCCTACTACACCGGAGGTGCCTACTACTACGTGCAGCCCGCTGACGACGACCAGGAGTAGTTAGGAGGATCCCAGGCAGGAGGCCTGCGCCTCTTTCGATCTGTATCCCAGTTTGTGCTAGCCTTCTTAAGGCAACTTGTTTAACTTATGTCTGTACTCAGATATTGTTGCTTCCGCTGACTCGTCTATGATCGAGCACTTGTATTCGAGCCCTCGAGGCCCCTGGCTTGTATTATGATGCTTGTATGACTTATTTATGTTTTAGAGTTGTGTTGTGATATCTTCCCGTGAGTCCCTGATCTTGATCGTACACATTTGCGTGCATGATTAGTGTACGATTGAATCGGGGGCGTCACAATAACCACCCAGTTACGTTGTGACGTTTGATAGCACACAAGGTATTCCTCTGGTATTCGGGAGTTGCATAATCTCATAGTCAGAGGAACATGTATAAGTCATGAAGAAAGCAGTAGCAATAGAACTATAACGATCATAATGCTAAGCTAACGGATGGGTCTTGTCCATCACATCATTCTTTAATGATGTGACCCCGTTCATCAAATGACAACACATGTCTATGGTTAGGAAACATAACCATCTTTGGTTAACGAGCTAGCCGAGTAGAGGCATACTAGGGGCACTTTGTTTTGTCTATGTATTCACACATGTACTAAGTTTTTAGTTAATACAACTCTAGCATGAATAATAAACATTTATCTCTCCCTAATAATAAAGCACGGATTGGGTCTCCGGGTTCACCGTCACGATGCGCTTTCTTCTCATGTCATAATACGCTTTTACGATTCGTACAGACAAAATCGTAATATAAATGAGGTGGTACTAATCTGGGTCTGCACGTCCCTGTGTACAGTCGCGACGCTTTTACAAAAAGGCCTAACGGTGGAGATTTAAAACAGCGCTGTGTAGAAAAAAAATCCATAAGTTTTTTATGAGATTGTCCGGCCCACTCACGCACACATGTACTTACCAAAGCTAATTCGTCTATATCTAAAGAAAAGCTAATTCATCTATGACTCGGAGCGAACAGGGGATCGATCGATGTCTTCCAGGCGCGTTCAAATTCACCACACGATAAACCCTAGGAGCCACTCGCATAGCATCTCTGCCGCCTCCGCCAGCTCTTGCGCGCCGGATCGCAGGGATGGAGCACAACGCGATGCCCGTCCCCTTGCAAAACGCCAAGGACGATTGTGACGTGGAGGGCTTGGCGCGCGATGATGTGGAGTCCTCCCATATGGCACCCCGAGACCGAAGATCCTCCTCCCTGTCGACGCCTCTGCCGCTACGTTTCTGTCGCTGGCTCGTCGCCTCCATAAAGCCAATCATGTGCCCTCAATTACGAGGAGTCGAGAACAAGGAGCGGCTCTTGCTAATGGGCCCTCGTCGTCGTTGGCGTGTTCGATGAGGACACACTCGACTTGTGCTGATGGGCCTCTCGTATCATGGCGGTGATGTGGGACGCATCCTCATTCCTCAAGACCATCGACCCGAGGCTCGCCGCCGCCGAGTTCGAGGAGGGCAACGCTCCTGATATTGGGCCAATGCTGGATAGGAGGATCGGGGATGGCAGCCACCTGAGCCCTGTGGAGGTTCGTCGTGTTGCCCGTGGTGCTGTTCCTCGCATGTGCGCGCAACCACCACTGAAAGAAGAATCGGCATGAGAGCAGGCACGACAGGCAACTACCACCGGAAGAAGAATCAAAACACTGTCTGTATTTGTGTAATTTTCTTGCTGCTGATGAGTGAGACGAGCGCGACCTCCAAGTGATTATGCACGCTACCAGCAAGGGCGCCCTCGAGCTTGGGCATGAACTGCTCCCGGTAGGTCGCCCTGATTCTGTTCATCTCCACGTACGACTCCAGGGCCTCCTTGCGGTGGTGGTGTCACCATCCGACTGCTATCATCACCATGAAGCAGATCGCCGATGCGTCGTGGCCAGGGCCGATCCTGAGATTTCTAGGGCCCGGGGCGAGACTAGAATTAGGGGGGCCTCAATATGATAAGCAAAATAATATTCAATATATGTATATGTGGAATATTATTAATAAACAGTATAGTAAAGTGCATCCAAAATCAAATAATTTCTATTTTACCTTAAAATTTTGCTCTAGCATTCCTAGATGCAATTATGTTTACTATGGTATCAATAAAATCTCATTCAATATTTTTTAAAGTTACCAAACTATTTAAGCTCCCATGGAGTATATATCTATTTAAAAGATGTTCATGCTTCTTACTGACAATAACTATCACATAAGGCAGCATATATACCTCAACCATTATTCACAAATCCAGTGCCTCCTTATACATGTCCTTTTTGATAAAAGAAATCGTTCTTGAAGCACTAGAACCATCTTCTAAGCTCTAGAGATAACATGGATAATGAGCTGGATGTCATAAACTATATGAGAGAACCATTGAACAGAAGATTCAGTATATTACTAGATGTCATCTCCAGATCTAAAAGGCATTATTTTCTATCAAATTTAATCCTGGAGATATATGTTGAAACTTTCTAAAAGGAAGAACCATCTGAATGTTTTTGAGAAAAGTGATTTTGCAGAATCACTAGGAAACCCTAAAATTGATCAGCAAGATAATTGAACAGACAAGTCTCATACAAAATTAGATGTAACTTGGTTAATCCTGCTTCAGTAGACATCAACCCCTACTCAGAATTTCTCTAAATCCAACAGTAACATCATGACCCTAATTTTTGAATGCCAAACTTAAATCCTGCTGATGGTGACTATTTCTTTCCATCGAGAACAAGGGGAGAAATATGAAAATCCGCACAATCCCACAAGATTCGATCAAAAAAGAGCGAAGCGGTCCTTACCAGGGCGTGAAGACGAGCCTAGCTATGTGCTCCTCCTCACTGGCCGCCATTGTAGCATCGGCGGCAAGAGCCTTGCCGCGATTCGGTTCTGAAGTTTGGCGGCGGCGGGCGATGGGCATCCACGAAGGAAAAAAATGACACGAGGGCGTTGTGCGCTACCTAGTGCGTTGGCAGCATTGGGCCAGGCCCAGTATCTTAGCGAGAGGGATGAATGATGGATCGCAACGATGGAAACATGACAACGTACGTACAACGCGATCTTCATCTAAAAAAATGTAGGATGTGAACTGCATGCTGCTGAGTACGATATGCCTGGTCAGAGGGGCCCCTGGATTTGGGGGGCCCGGGGCGGCCGCCCCTCCTGCCCCCCCTCAGGGCCGGCCCTGGTCGTGGCACTGGTGAGAAGGGCGGCCGACGTCGAGATGGCCAAGGTGAGTGCCCACTATACGCTTATTCTCGGCTTTGTGTTCATTAGGATTGGCTTCTTACGTGGCTGTCCGAGTTGCGTGGCCTGCAGGCCAGGCTCGTCGGGATGGTGAGCGGAAAGATGGAGAGGAGTACGGACGTGTCCTTGACCCTGGATAATGACACTGGCCATATCAATTTCATCAGATGGTGACCACGAGCCAATTCTCTCCCGTACGCCAAACTGCTAGCCCGCGGAGACGCCTTCTACGAGGTCTGCTGCACCTTCATCAACCGCCTTGCGTCCCTGCTCGACCTCGGCTGCCGCTGTCCACCAGAGGGGCCATGGGTGGAGTTGGGCGATGGTGTGCAAGATGCTGCAAGGCGGATGGGTGGAGATGCATCCAGCCTTGAGGAAACTGGTGCAGGGCCTCGAGGGGATGTATAGGAGGACGCGCCTCTGCTACTCTCCCGCGACCTGACGGAGTCCTCCGTCCGCTTCAACGCCAGGTACCCTTTGACTCGCTGTAGCCTCTGAATTAGTTCCATGCCAAATGTATGCAGTCATCCCCATCACAATGTACACAGACATACAACTAACTATTGTGGAGTTCAGGTTTAGGCTGACCTTTGTAGTAAGGACTAAGGAGGGAAATTTTAGTATAATATATTCAATCCTTATATTTGTTTTTCCTCCAGTAGTATATTACCACATAGTCTCTAGACAAGCACAAACCAGATGCAAGTCTTGTGATGCAGTGGTTACGACAGATACCATGGTGTACTGACCTCACTGAGGTTGCTGCTCATAGTGCTGAATTCTGCATTCCATCTTATTCATTGCATAACAGTTATCTCTCTTCAACATGGATGCAATAGTGCTAACATCAGGTATTCATGTAAGGGCTATTCCCTTCAATGCTATTGTAACTGATCCAAGGTTCCTTTTTTTGGTAGCTTTTAGTGTTGTCTCAACTCTCTATGCAACACAGAAGATGATTGAATTATATGACGTTGTGCTTCCCCTTGAATAGGTTCATCTTCTCATAAAGTAAAATATGAAGGACAAATAGATGACCGTTAGTTCATGAAATGTAATTAAATTGGTTCACTAACAGATTGGCAAGATTTAGTTACATGGATATATGGAATTTTTAAATTTCAAGTTGCATTAAGATATCACTTAATTCTTTGAGTTTTACAAAATATTTTTGTTTCATCCACTCCACAAGTAACTACTCGAGCAACATTTGAATTCACTGTAGCTAATCTACTCAGATTTGAAAGTAACTACACATGATGTGAAATAGGGTATGCGGAATGTTCGGTGTTACTTTGAGCGTCCATATGTTGAATATGAAATGTCTTCATCTTTCAATGGTGACAACTGTCAAGATCTTTTTTCATGGTTATTTGCATGCAAGATTGGAACCAAAACTACTCATTTGTAACAATAAGTACTCCCTCCATTCCAAAATATAGTTCACCTGCGCTTTTCGAGGTCCAACTTTGACCATAAATTTAACCAACGAGACCGACTACAGCAGGAGAAAAAATTATATAATTGATTTTTTTTGAATACAAATTCACTGGTATAACTTTTGTCCCGCCGCAATCAGTCTCGTTGGTTAAATTTATGGTCAAAGTTAAAGCACGGGAATAGAGGAAGCACTATATTTTGGAATGGAGGGAGTATGCCTTTAGGACACCATTTTAGGCTCTAACAAAATTGGGCCGACAAATTTAACTCATATGAAAAATCATTTTACCTTTATTTATGATCTCCAATCATGTTATCTAGAAAGATTATATTTTTGATGTTTTCATTATTTAATTTTAGGACGCAGGAAGTTCACTTTCCGCTACTATGGAGTTGATGTGTCCATTTTCCGAAGAAATGCATTTATTGCCCACAAGGCCACAACTCACTGATTCACCCACATAGCCCATGTCTCGAATTGGCATCCCGAATGCAACCCCTATCAATCAATTATTATCACACTTCCTGGACCCAACCAACCCTTATTCATGGTAACCGATTTTTCCTCCGTAACGGACCACATGCGTTGTGCTAGGGAGTAACCCGCGTAGGTCGCCCCTCACATCTTGCTCAATGAGATTAGTTTTTCTAAGTTTCAAACATTGTTTTGCGATGACACGACTTTGAGACATATGTCTCATGTAGTGGCCGAGCTGATCTCCTTGAAATTGGTCATGTTCAGAGATGTTGTGACCAGGTGAATACCACTGCGAATGTCAGCAAGCACGGAAAAGAGGGTAAACTAAGACACCATGGTACGGTGTTGAAATAGAGGCGTAGACCTGTGGAGGGGGTGGGTCTTGAGCCATACTTTTTTTGAGTAATAGGGGTGTGATGTTTTCCCCCGTTGCAACGCACGGGCATGTTTCCTAGTCATGATATAAGGAAATATAAATAACAACTTTATTATTGCCTCTAGGGCATATTTCCTTCACAGCCAACCTTCGGTGCCCATCTTCTAGTATATAGGTCATTTTGACTTAGAAAAAAATAAGGAGAGGACTTTCGGGACAGAGCGTCGCCGTCTCGAGGCAGAACTTGGGCAGGAGCACTTTTGCCCTCCGGCGGAGCGATTCCGCCAGGGGAACTTCCCTCCCAAAGGGGGAAACCAAAGTCATCGTCTCATCTTTGGGAGGCCAATCTCCATCAACATCTTCAACGGCACCATCTCCTCTCAAACCGTAGTTCATCTCTTGTTTTCAATCTTTGTACCAGAACCTCAGATTGGCACCTGTGTGTGACTAGTACTGTTGATTACATCTGTAGTTGATTACTATATGGTTTATTTGGTGGAAGATTATATGTTCAGATCCATTATGCTATTTAATACCCCTATGATCTTGAGCATGATTATCATTTGTGAGTAGTTACTTTTGTTCTTGAGGTCACGGGAGAAGTCATGTTGCAAGTAATCATGTGAACTTGATATGTGTTCGATATTTTGATGGTATGTATGTTGTGATTCCCTTAGTGGTGTCATGTGAACGTCGACTACATGGCACTTCACCATATTTGGGTCTAAGGGAATGCATTGTGGAGCAGTTATTAGATGATGGGTTGCTAGAGTGACAGAAGCTTAAATCCTAGTTTATGCGCTACTTCATAAGGGACCGTTTTGAATCCAAATGTTTAATGATATGGTTAGATTTTATCTTAATACTTTTCTCGTAGTTGCGGATGCTTGTGAGGGGGTTAATCATAAGTAGGAGGTTTGTTCAAGTAAGAAAAGCACCTAAGCGTCGATCCACCCACATATCAAATTATCAAAGTAGTGAACACGACAAACCAACATGATGAAAGTGACTTGGTGAAATTCCCGTGTACCCTCAAGAACCTTTGCTTACTATAAGAAACCGTTTTGGCATGTCCTTTGCCACAAAAGGATTGGGCTGCTGATACGTCTCCAACATATTTATAGTTTTTGATTGTTCCATGTTGTTATATTATCATTCTTGGATGTTTTACAATCATTTTATAGTCATATTATATCATTTTTTGGTACTAACCTATTGACATTGTGCCTAGTGCCAGTTGTTGTTTTCTGCTTGTTTTTTACATCACAGGAAATCAATACCAAACGGAGTCCAAATGCAGCGAAACTTTTTGTTGATTTTTTTGGACCAGAAGGCGTCCAGTGGGCCAAGAAAGTACTTGAGGGGAGCTCCGAGGGGAGCACAACCCACCAGGGCGCGCTTGGAGGCCCAGGCGCGCCCAGTTGGGTTGTGCCCACCTTGAGAGCCTCCCGAACCCCTCTTTGCTCTATAAATACCCCAATATTCCAGAAAACCTAGGGTAGTCGACAAAAATCAATTCCAGCCGCCGCAAGTTCCAGAAACACCAGATCTAATCTAGACACCATCTCGGAGGGGTTCATCATGTCCATTGGTGCCTCTCTGATGATGCGTGAGTAGTTCTTTGTAGACCTACGGGTCCGTAGTTAGTAGCTAGATGACTTCCTCTCTCTCTCTCTTGATTCTCAATACAATGGTCTCTTGGAGATCCATATGATGTAAGTCTTTTTGCGGCGTGTTTGTTGGGATTCGATGAACTTTGAGTTTATGATCAGATCTATGTTTTTATCCATGAAAGTTATTTGAGTCTTCTTTGATCTCTTATATTCATGATTGATTATAGCCTCGTATCTCTTCTCCAATATTGGTTTTTTGGACAACTTGATCTATTTATCTTGCAATGGGAAGAGGTGCTTTGTGATGGATTCGATCTTACGGTGCTTGATCCCAGTGACAAAAGGGGAAACGACACGTATGTATCGTTGCTATTAAGGATAACAAGATGGGGTCTATTTTTACATAAGTAGATCTTGTCTACATCATGTCATTGTTCTTACTGCATTACTTCGTTTTTCCATGAACTTAATACACTAGATGCACGTTGGATAGCGGTCGATATTTGGAGTAATAGTAGTAGATGCAGGCAGGAGTCGGTCTACTAATCTTGGACGTGATGCCTATATAATGATTATTGCCTAGATATCGTCATGATTATCTGAAGTTCTATCAATTGCCCAACAGTAATTGTTTTCCCACCGTTTGCTATTTTTCTCGAGAGAAGCCACTAGTGAAACCTACAGCCCCCAGGTCTCATCATATTTGCCTTTGCGATCTATTTTCCTTTTCTTTTATTTTTAGATCTATTAAACCAAAAATACAAAAATACCTTGTTGCACGTCTTCTTGCCAATTCGAGGCACCGTTATCCGAAAGGGATTGACAACCCCTTTAACACGTTGGGTTGCGAGTATTTGTTATTTGTGTGCGGAGGTTGTTTACGTTGTGTTGGTTGGTTCTCCTACTGGTTCGATAACCTTGGTCTCATCGCTTAGGGAAATACCTACCGTTGTTGTGTTGCATCATCCCTTCCTCTTTGGGGAAATACTGATGTAGTTCAAGCAAGCATCAGCTACCTTGCTGCACTTTATTTACCGTTACCGTTACGTGTCCGTTAGAAAATATCTTGCTATCAAACTACCTGTTGCCGACTATTTCAGTGCTTGCAGAAAATGCCTTGCTGAAAACCACTTGTCATTTCCTTCTGCTCCTCATTAGGTTCGACACTCTTACTTATTGAAAGGACTATGATTGATCCCCTATACTTGTGGGTCATCAAGACTCTTTTCTGGCATTGTCGGGGAGTGAAGCGCTCTTAGTAAGTGGAAATTGGTAAGGAAAAACTTATACTACATGCTGAAATTTATTTTCACTTGTTACTATAGAAAATCATCCTTTGAGGGGTTTGTTCGGGGTATCTTCACCTCACCAGAAGCACAATTAGTTGCCTCTCAACCTACTGCACCTATTTAAAATATTGGTTATGATATTCCTTCGACTATGATAGAACAACTACTAGCTAATCCTTATGCAGGAGATGGAACCGAACATCCTGATATGCACTTGATCTATGTGGATGAAATTTGTGGATTATTTAAGCTTGCAGGTTTGCTTGGAGATGAAGCCAAAAAGAAGGTCTTCCCTTTATCTTTGAAGGGAAAATCATTGACATGGCATAGGCTATGCGATGATATTGGATCTTTGTCGGAGTAATGGGCCACGGGTAGGCAAACCCGAGGCCCAGAACCTTTCAAGACATTGGGATAAGTAGCGCCGCTTATGCCGAGTCCCAGGGACAACTCCAAGTTCTGCCGAGTCCTAGGGGCGACTCCAAGATAAGCCGAGTCCCAGACGGTGACTCCAAGATAAGCCGAGTCCCAGACGGCGACTTCAAGATAAGCCGAGTCCCAGACAGCGACTCCAAGATAAGTCAGCTCATGGCCGGCGACTTCCAGAGAGGCCGGCTATGGAGAGTCGGCCCGCGACTCCACCCTCGTCTCGAAGGACGAGGCGGGGTACGGCCACGGCGTGGCCGTCCCCCTGCTTATGAGGGGCCGACATGGCTACAGTAAGCCGTATCACTAAAGATCTCCGGCGAGGCGCGACACTGTTGCCATGCCTGCCCTGACCTCAGCCACAGTGGGCGGCGCACTGTGCCCACGACGCCTGCCTGTACGACCCAAGGACGGCGGGGCTGCCTGTCAGTGGGTAGACAGAAGACGGCACGAGCGCCCAGAAGACGAACCTGTGGGAGTCGGCCCCCTGGAGTCGGCCGACCCCTCCCACGGGCCCCGCGTGCCATTAGCCAGACAAGATGAGGAATGGCGACAGTGAACGCACGCCAGACGGCGGCGCTGTTGCCATGTCCATATGACCAAGCCAGCGTCATCAGGAGTACCGCTACAGTATCAGGCCTGTCCGCGGACCGGCAGGCCCCAGTAGTCGGCAAAGAGGACGACGGCCTAAGAGACAGACGGCTGGGACCCGCGCCCAGCCAGATTACCATTGTACCCCTGGGGGGTAGGCCTATATAAACCCCCCGGGAAGCCCATGCAAAGGGTTCGGACCCAGATAGAGATAGACCTTAGATCATAGGAAGGAGAGAGCTAGCCTTTCCCTCTCCTACCTCTAGAAACAGCTCCAGGAGCACCATTGTAACCACTTTGCCATAGTGACCATGCGGAGACCCCGCAGAGCAGCAGTAGGGGTGTTATCTCCTCGGAGAGCCCTGAAGCTGGGTAAGTTCCGCCGGCGTGCATGTCTTTGCCTCATCCCGCTTCCGGGCACCGGCGACGTTCTACTCGCTCCCACCATGATAAGCCATCCTTTGGCATATGTCGTACCCAACCCCCGACATTTGGCGCCCACCGTGGGATGATACTATGCTACCGCGCTGCTGCTGGTTTCGCAGTCCGGGCGGGACCATCTTCGTCTCCACCGCCCTGGCGTCGCGCCGTCTCTCTGGTAGCGCTTGGGGGCTCGACTTCGACCCGCCCCCGGAGCGGCCGCCCTGGACGGCGCGTCCTTGTCGTCGGCCTCACCGCCTTCGTCATCACCACCGTTGCGACGCCGGCTGTTCGTCCGCGCGCGCGCCGCGTGCACGGTTCCTCGCTTCGGTCGGCCGCATCCGTGCGCGCGCCGTGCCGCGTCGCTCGCGTATGCTCCCCTTCGCGTTTGTGCCTTGCTCCGGCCCAAACACGCGTTTGCCACTCCATATATCATCCACGCAAGCTAGCTAGATGCAAGTCAACCGTGGTCAAACTACATCCCATACGCTAGCAAGCAAGCAAACACCCTAGCAGCTCGATGGATTTTGTAGCTAGCTAGCTACTTGCGTACGTACTGCTTCACGCGCGACTCTCGCCCGCGGCCGTACTCTGCTCCACCACCGCGTCGAGATGCGCGTAGCTGTCCGGCCTGCCTCGAGCTGCCGCAGCACTTCGCCCGCGTGCCTCGCGCAGCAGTTGCTCCGGCGCCCCTCCTCGCCCGGCTTGCGGCTCGGGCCGCCCCGCGCGTCGCCTCTCCCGCGCCTGGCCTCGTCTTTTCCTGCGCCCTCGTGCGGCTCGCCGTCTCCACGCCACGGCCAGCTCCCGCGAGCCCGCAGGCCCCATGCCGGCTTCTGCTCCACCCAGCCGGCGGCTTGCCGCGCCAGCTGCGCCCCTCACCACCGCGACCGGCATCCGTGCCGGCTCGGCCGGGCGTCCCCGCTTGCGCCGCTTCCGCGCCGGGTTCCCAGCGCTCGTGGCCGGCGCCGACTGCTCCCCTCGCCGAATCCCGCACCTCGTCGGTCCGCCTCCGCGCACCACACCGGGCCGGCTCCCGCACCCGCCTGCTGGATCCGCGTCGGCTCCGAGTCCGACCTGCCGGTTGGGCCACCCGGCCACCTGCCCGCATCACGGACTCCTCCGTCCACGTGTCGCGCCTACATCGCGCGGTGCACCCGGACGCCGAGTCCCATGCCTGGCCGCTCCGGCTGCTCCATCCACCCACCTGCGTTGCCCCGTGCCGGCTTGCCCCGTCGCCACCTCCGCCACTCCGGCTGGCCTGGCGCTGCCCCGCGCCGACAGCAGCTCTGCTGCCTCGCATCGCTCCCGCCTGGCTGCGCGCCCGCGTGCCGGCTCCGGTCGCTGTTAGCCGGCTCCGCCACCCCGTCCGGTCGCCTCCGCCGCGGCCGCCTGCCATCCGACCCGGCTCGACCTCCACGCCGGCTGCCCCAGGCAGAAAGAAAAGAAGAGGGATCCGGCTCCCCATCCCGTCCAGAAGAAAAGTCAAGGGCCAGCTGAAGAAAAAAAGAAAAAGAAAGAAATTTGTGCATCCGACTGCTCGCGTGGAGTCGGATAGACAGAAAAAGAGAGAGAAAAGAGAGACGTCGGCTGGTTCAGCACAGTGCACCGACTACCTAGCCGGCTGGTAGAAAAAATCAGGGCCGAGTGTCCATAAAAAAAGTGGCCGGCTGATGAGAAGTCGGAGTAGACTGCTGCAAAGAAGAAAAAGAAGAGAAAGGAAGTGCACTGATAGGTGCACTGCGTACATGCACGCCTGGCCGGCTGCCGACTGCTCTGGTTGTACGTATGCCCATGCACGGCCTGGCCGGCTGCCAACTGCACTAGCGAAACGCGCTACAATCAGCGGGTGCACTGACGCGTCCCCGCGAAGAAGAAGACAAAGTAGTCGCCGGGAGATCCGGCCCGACTGCTCAGCAGTCGGCCCGAATCTCGGGGGCTACACCCAGCGGGTGCGCTGACGCGGCCCCGTGAAGAAGAAGACAAAGTAGTCGCCGGAAGATCCGGCCTGACTGTTCAGCAGTCGACCCAAATCTCGGGGGCTACACCTAGTGGGTGTGCTGGCGCGCCCCCACGAAAGATTGCAGACAAAAGAAGAATTTTTGTCCGGCTCCCAGCAGCCGGCAGAAGAGAGAGAAGAAGAAAATTGGCGCTACAAGACGCCTTGCCACCTGGCCGGTCGAGCCTGACCGGTCGGGACCCCCCTTCGAGTACCCGGAAGCTCGAAGGCTGCACCCAGCGGGTGCGCCGGCGCTCTCCGCGAGCGCTGAGTCGCGTCGGCTGTCTTCGACAAACTCCGCCTCGGCTACACGAAAATTAATGTGAGCTCCTCACCCGCATATTTTTGTATCATGCAAGCACGGATAATCCCGAGCGATGCTCGGGGGCTATCTCCTTATTTTTATTGCAGTTGCACCACTGTTCGCCTCGGTGCCAGCCAGAGTTGGCCCGGGGGCTGGCCGCTTGGCCTGAGACGTTTTTCCTGCAGACGGCTTAGTAGCGTGTGCAGTACCAAAGGCCCACCTCTCAGCCACAGACCGCAGAGCGGCTGTCCGGCTAGCAAGAGCAAAAGCTGGAGGTCACCCCACGCGAAAAAACGTCCGGGAAGAGAAACGCTTCGGGCGACCCGACCGTTTCCTTTATGAGTATCTGCTCAGTTAAATCCGCTCCCAGAGTCTGAGTACTGTATACTCCACTTCGCGGCCCACTCTCAGCCACAGACCGCAGAGCGGCTGTCCGGCGAGCGAGAGCACAAGCCAGAAAGCGGAGGGAACACGAAAAAGATTAAGGGGGCTCGGACGAAACCGAGTCGACACCCTTCGCATAAAACTTGCAATGCTAAAAGCAATCATTTGATATATCTGCGTGGACTAACTTTGTCGTTTTCATGATCATTTCCATGAATACTCGCCAAAAAACCTCCGCCCAACTTTGCCAAGTTGCCCGGAGGCTTGGGGGCTACTGTCGGAGTAATTGGCGACGGGTACCCTGAAGTTGGTAAGACAATAATTCAAGACATCGGGGCTAGCAAAGCCCCTCAGTTCAACTACTCGGCCGGCTGCTAGCTGCTGGCTGCTGACTGCTCCACCAGGCCGACTGCAGGCTGTCGACTGCTCCACCAGGCCGATTGTTGGCTGCCGACTGCTGGCTGCCGACTGCTCCACCAGGCCGACTGCTGGCTGCCGACTACTGGCTGCCGACTGCTCCACCCGGCCGACTGCTGGTTGCCGACTGCTGGCTACCGACTATTGGCTACCGACTGCACCACCAGGCCGACTGCTGGCTGCCGACTGCTCCAACCCGCCGGCTTCCTGAAGTCAACTGCAGCCTGACGCGCCCCCGACGTGATGACCGTACCCGGCACTATTCACGTGACACCCCAGCCATCATGTATAGTGTCACTTGTCCCCTGGCACTATTTATGAAGTGACCCAGGGGACAAGGATGACACCCCACCATGTCACTAGCTAGCTAGCTACCATGCCTACATGGCTTACATCCTAAGATAACTCCCCCTATATATATGGGCACCCATGCTCACAGCCACAAGGACTCACTCTCCCACACACTCACGCATGCATGCTCAGGCACATGCGGCCACACACACACCTATGCTCATATGCATATACGAGATCATGCTCTTACGGCACTGATCTCAGAAACAGCTCTAGGAGCAACTCTGTACTAAGATATGCCACATACATACAGACATGCAGGAGTAGGGGTATTATCTCTCCGGAGAGCCCCGAACCTGGGTAAACTAGCGCGTGCTACTCGCATACCCGTCCCCGGATATTTCGGCAGCAGTCTTGCCCTCACACGAAGCCACCTTGTGGCATATGTCGTCTTGCACCCCCCCCGTGAGAATACCACGACATTTGGCGCCCACCGTGGGGCGAGGTGCACCGTCGTCCGGAGACCTGCTCTGGACGGGAACCCTTTTCCTCCCTGACGAGTGCAGCCATCCCGGCATGCCAGATGGAGTTTGCGCCGACGCGCTGCACGGCGCTGAGATCGCCTGCGCGGCCAGCAGCCTCGCCGAGCTTATCGGTGAGGTTCGCCTCTCCGACGAGCCTGCGTCTGACGCAGGCACGAGCAACCCCGAGAGCCTCCTCGCGGGTCTCCTCGACCAACTCCACGTCCCCGGCGAGCATGCCGTGGACCTGGAGTCCATAGGATCCACCGACCCGATGCTGGTCGACTTTGACACGGCGTCGCTCGACGCATTTCCCACCAACATGGTGGTCTACGACGAGCCGCTCCCTTGCGAGGGGAGCGGCGGGAGCACCGTCACGGAGGTTCTCGTCCTCGATCACGCGAGCGTTCCGGTGAGGGAGCACACGAACCGCTCGACGCGGCTCTGCGAGACCTCACCGCGCCGATTCCGGGAGACGCCGACGCCGAGACGCTGGAGGCACGCCGCCTTCAGCTTATCGAGGGTGCAAAGAAGCTGGCAAGCATGAGGCACTTGTCAGAAGCCTACCAGCGCGAGATGGATCGCTCCGTGGGTGGCTCACCGGCTCCGACTGGGCCTAGCCGCCTAGGCGCAGTCCGACAACGCGGCGTGGCAATCGCCAATCTGTTCGGGGCTGATCGCCCTGTGTATGCCACGCCTGCGGAGAACATCCGCGCCGCCCAGGCGGCGGCATACGAGCTCGACAACTTCGAGGGCGAAGAGCGCCACATGATGATGGAGCGAGTTCAGCAGCTCCTCGACGCGGCTGCCGCGCAGAACGAAGCCGGCTGCCGCGCAGAGGCACCGCAGCGACAAAACGACGACCCGCCACCCCGCCGAGACCAAGGCGCGACGTCCCGGACACCGACTGGCGGGGCCCGCGGGAAGAAGGACAAGGAGACGGCTGTTAGCCATAGTCGGACTCGCATTACCATCGAGCGCGACCAAGACGGCCGTCCCAAAGCGGTGGAACGGTGGGACGACTATCTGCCTCCCCCTCCTCGCAGAGAAAGGCCGAGTCTCCCCGCCGCCCGTGGAACATCCGACTCTCGGCGTCCGTCTTGGCCGCCGAGAGGGAGTCGGAGAGAACGATGCCCGCCACCGGATCGACCGACTCCACCGATCCTTGGCGCTGGAAGAAGAAGACGAGGTCCTCCCTGCTTTGGACCCCACATCTGAGATGAGCCCTTCCCCAAAGGGTTCACGCTCTCCCGAGACACGCCCAAATACACCGGCACCGTGAAGCCGGAGGACTGGCTGATCGACTACTCCACAGTCGTCAATATAGCAAACGGCAACAAGTGCGTTGCCATAAGATATGTCCCGCTCATGCTCCAGGGCTCAGCCCGGACATGGTTGAACAGTCTAAAGCCTCGCAGCATCAACAGCTGGGTCGACTTCATCGAGGCCTTCGTCCGCAACTTCACAAGCACGTACAAGCGACCTCCCAAGCCTCGCCAACTCTCCTTGTGCGTGCAAGGCCCCAACGAATCCACTCGCGACTATCTCACGCGCTGGGGCGAGCTCCGGAACTCCTGCGAAGGCGTGCACGAGGTGCAGGCTATCGAGGACTTTACTGCCGGGTGCAGAGAAGGCACCCTCCTCAAGCACAAGCTTCTCTGCGACGAGCCGGAGACCCTCGATGAACTGCTGATCATGGCAGACAAGTACGCCACGGCCGACTCCTCCATGAAGGCGGAGATTCAAGTCAGCGCGACTGGCAAAGTCGCTCCTCAGGCTCCAAGAACTCCGGCTGGGGACACCAGTCGGCGGCAACAGCAGAACGACCACAAGCGCAAGGCCCCGCAGCCGGCTTCTAACAGCCGGCAAGTGGCGACAGTCGAAGACCAACAGCCGGAGGGACCGCCTCCGACGAAGCGGCAGAACGGCGGCAAGTCCAACTGGTTGCCGGCTTTCTCCTACGAGCAGACCCTGGATGGCCCCTGCAAGTTCCACAGCGGCGCGAAGCCATCAAACCACACCACCCGGAAATGCCACTGGTTGACCAGAATCGCCAAGGGAGACGGCCTACTCCCTCCCCCGCCTGCTGGGCCGCCTCCACCACAGCCGCCCCAGCAGCCGGCTGTCAGGCCAGTCGGCGCGATACAAGACGAGTTCCCAGATGAGCACGAAGCCTATGTGGTGTTCACCAGTGTGGCAGATGATCGGTGCAGCAGGCGCCAACAGCAGCAAGAGGTGAATGCAGTCGCGTCAAGCACTCCAGAATTCATGCACTGGTCCGAAAGGCCCATCAGTTGGAGCAGAGCCGATCACCCAGAGGTGATGCCGATTCAGGCTCCTACGCCTTGGTCTTAGGCGCCACACTCGCCACAGATAGGCGGGCCGCTCGCTTCTCGCGAGTGCTGATAGACGGAGGCAGCAGTATCAACATCCTGTACAAGGATACGATGGAGAAGTTAGGAATCAAGCGAAGACAGCTTCAAAGCAGCCGGACTGTGTTCCACGGCATTGTCCCTGGCCTTTCCTGCTCCCAATCGGCAAGATTCTGATAGACGTCCTCTTTGGGGACAAAGATCATTTCCGCCGAGAGCCAATTTGGTTTGAGGTGGTGGACCTTGAAAGCCTGTACCATGCGTTGCTTGGCCGACCAGCATTGGCCAAGTTCATGGCAGTCCCCCACTACGCCTACCTCAAGATGAAGATGCCGAGTTCCAAGGGAATCCTAACCGTAGCCGGCGACTACAGAAAGTTGTCTGCTTGCGCGGCCGAGAGCAGTCGGCTGGCCGAGTCCTTGGTGATCGCGGCTGAGAAACGGCTTCTTGATCGGGTCGTGGCGATGGCCAGCAAGCAGCCCGAGTTATCGCCCGACCCCAAGGAGTCGGAAGCAGAAGGATCATTCAAGCCGGCCAGAGAAACAAAGAAGATACCTTTGGACCCGGAGCACCCGGAGAGGTATGCTGTCATGGGTACAAACCTTGACAGCAAATAGGAAGGCGAGCTCGTCGATTTCCTCCGTGAGAATCGAGACATCTTCGCATGGTCCCCTAAAGACATGCCTGGTGTACCGACGTAATTCGCCGAGCACAAATTACATGTCCAATCTGATGTGAAGCCCGTCAGGCAGCCCTTGCGCCGCCTGTCAGAAGAGAAGAGAAGAGTTGTTGGAGAAGAAATAGCCCGGCTCCTGGCAGCCGACTTCATCATGGAAGTGTTCTTCCCAGAGTGGCTAGCAAACCCAGTACTAGTGCTGAAGAAGAACAAGCAGTGGCGGATGTGTATCGACTACACAAGTCTCAATAAAGCCTGCCCCAAGGACCCGTTTGCTCTGTCGAGAATTGGTCAGGTGATAGACTCCACAGCCGAATGCGAGTTGTTGAGCTTTTTGGATGCATATTCTGGATATCACCAGATCAAACTGAACCCGGCTGACCGACTGAAGTCCGCCTTCATCACGCCGTTTGGTGCCTTCTGCTACCTGACCATGACGTTCGGCTTGAGGAATGCCGACGCCACCTTTCAGCGTTGCATGCAGAAGTGCCTCCTCAAGCAACTCGGCAGAAATGCCCACGTCTACGTGGATGATGTGGTGGTGAAGACGGAAAAACGTGGGACTCTGTTGGAAGACCTCAAGGAGACCTTTGAGAACCTGCGCCGATTCCAGATCAAGCTCAACCCTGAGAAATGCGTCTTTGGAGTACCAGCCGGCCAGCTCCTTGGTTTCCTGGTCTCCGAACGCGGCATAGAGTGCAACCCAGTGAAGATCAAGGCCATCGAGATGATGGAAGCACCCAGACGACTGTTAGATGTGCAAAAGTTCACCGGTTGTTTGGCGTCCATCAGCCGATTCATCAGTCAGCTGGGCGAGAAGGCTCTCCCCTTGTATCAGCTCATGAAGAAGACAACCTTTTTTGAATGGAGTCCCAAGGCGGACGAGGCCTTTCTCCAACTGAAGAAAATGTTGACTACCCCCCCTGTGCTGGCGGCTCCGACTCCCAAAGAGCCCATGCTCCTGTACATTGCCGCCACCAGCCGGGTAGTCAGCACAGTCATTGTAGTCGAACGCAAGGAGGAAGGCAAGGTGCTACCTGTCCAGAGACCGGTATATTACCTGAGCGAGGTACTGTCGGCCTCCAAGCAGAACTACCCCCACTAACAGAAGATGTGCTATGGCGTGCATTTTGCCGCCAAGAAATTGAAGCCTTACTTCCAAGAGCATCCAATCACTGTGGTCTGCACAGCCCCACTAGCCGAGATCATCGGAAGCCGAGATGCTTCTGGCCGAGTGGCCAAATGTGCCATCGACTTGGCTCCCTACACCATCTACTACGAGCCCCGCACCGCCATCAAGTCACAAGCGCTGGCCGACTTCCTCGTCGATTGGGCCGAGACCCAGTATCTGCCACCAGCGCCCGACTCCACCCATTGGCGGATGCACTTCGGTGGCTCCAAGATGCGCACTGGCCTGGGAGCCAGCGTCGTCCTCACTTCCCCCAAGGGTGACAAGCTCAGATATGCACTGCAGATCCATTTCGCCGCCTCCAACAACGTGGCCGAGTACGAGGCGCTCATCCACGGGCTTCGGCTTGCCAAAAACTCGGCATTCGCCGGATCTTGTGTTATGGCGACTCTGACTTGGTGGTCCAGCAATCATCTGGCGATTGGGACACCAAGGACGCAAACATGGCGAGCTACCGCTTCCTTGTGTAGCAACTCAGCGGATACTTCGAGGGGTGCGAGTTCCTCCACGTGCCAAGGAACGACAACGACCAAGCAGACGCCTTGGCACGAATCGGCTCCACCCGCCAAGCAATACCATCTGGCGTCGCCCTTCAGCGCCTCCTCAAGCCGTCTATCAAGCCGTCACCAGAATCAGATTCAATCTTTGTACCGGCTCCACCCGAAGAAGTCAGATCCGACTCCAAGAAAGCCACAGTCGAAGCCGGACCGAGGACTTCAGAACCCGGCCCGGGGACTGCGGTGGCAAGACCAAAGACTCCAAAACTCGGCCCGGGGACTGCTCCAGTCGGCCCGAGGACTTCGTCAAGTCAGGAAGCGTCTGCGGACTCCAACCCGCCGCCTCCCAGCCCAGCCGCCCTTGTCCAAGTCGCACTAGTGGCAGTTGAAGAAATAGCAGCACCCTCATGGGCCCAGCCCATCCTCAAGTTCCTAGTAAACAAAGAGCTGCCAATTGATAAAATCTTGGCTCGGCAAGTGCAACACCGAGCAGCAGCTTATACCATAGTCAACAGAGAGCTGGTCAGGCGCAGCGTCACTGGCATCTACCAACGCTGCGTCGAGGTAGAACAAGGCCAAGCAATTCTCAGAGACGTCCATTAAAGCGAGTGCGGTCACCATGCAGCCTCAAGAGCACTCGTCGCCAAAGCCTTCCGGCATGGTTTTTTCTGGCCGACTGCCCTAGAAGAGGCCAAGGAATTGGTCCAAAAGTGCAAGGGGTGCCAGATGTTCCGTTCCAAGCCACTTCAGCCAGCTTCCGCACTCAAGACTATCCCCATCGCTTGGCCCTTCGTAGTCTGGGGCCTGGACATGGTGGGACCATTCAAGACGGCACGAGGTGGCTTGACTCATCTACTTGTCGCAGTGGACAAGTTCACCAAGTGGATAGAAGTGAAACCCATTAAGAATTTGAATGGTCCGACTGCAGTGACTTTCATCGCCGACATCACGACTCGGTACGGCATCCCGCACATCATCATCACCGATAATGGCACAAATTTTGCCAAAGGCGCCTTGGCCCGTTTCTGCGCGACACAGGGCATCCGACTGGACTTAGCGTCTGTTGCCCATCCGCAGTCAAACGGCCAGGTGGAGCAAGCAAACGGCCTCATCTTATCCGGCATCAAGCCTCGACTGGTCGTTCCACTGGAGCGATCGGCCGGCTGCTGGCTTGAGGAGCTGCCGGCCGTCCTCTGGAGTCTGCGCACGACTCCAAACAAGTCAATCGGCTTCACACCTTTCTTCCTCGTCTACGGCACCGAAGCCGTCATCCCAACGGATATAGAGTTCGACTCCCCGCGAGTCACTATGTACACCGAGGAAGAAGCAGAAGAAGCATGTCAAGACAGTGTCGATCTGCTGGAAGAGGGCCGGCTGTTGGCGCTCAGTCGGTCCAGCATCTACCAGCAGAGTCTGCGTCGATACTACAACAGGAAGGTCAGGCCAAGATCTTTCCAAGAGGGCGACCTTGTGCTCCGACTGATCCAGCGAACAGCCGGCCAGCACAAGCTGTCGGCACCTTGGGAAGGCCCCTTCATCATCAGCAAGGTGCTGGGAAACGACTCCTACTACCTGATCGATGCCCAGAAGCCCCGAGCGCGCAAGAGGGACGACTCCGGCAAAGAGACAGAACGCCCGTGGAATGCAAATCTTCTCCGAAGATTTTACAGTTGATGCAGTATGTATCACGCTCCCCTTTTGTATTAAAGTACCAAGACTTTGCCCCCCCGAGACGAGCTCTGGGACTGACTTCTTTTGTTATCTGTATGATAAGAATTATGCCTTCGAGTATATTACTCTTCGTTAATGCCGCTTGGCACCGGGTCCGACTAGTCGGCCCGGGGACTCGCCGCCTCGCGCTATGAGGAGAGCGACTGTTTGGTGGCCAGGAGTGAGGAAGAACGGGCGCCCACACGAAAAATGGCTAAGGACCCAAAGCACGAACATAGCGTAAGACGGCCTCCAGCATCTCTGAAGCAAAAAGCCGACTCATGAGTAATCGGCTTGCCACTTCTACTAGCCTCTATTAAAGACAGCTGACTCTTTAGTAGTCGGCTCGCCGCCTTCTATCCAACTTGTTAAAGAAGACTCTAAAATGGCCGAGTACTTGCCTTCCCAAAGTAGCCAAGCATTTGATCCAGCGACAGTCCGCAGAGCGGTTGTCCAACTGGCAAGGCAGCGACTAAAGGAAGGCGGCAAAGGGAAAAGCCTAAAGAGCAATAAGCAAGGAAAGATAGAACTCGAATGGATATTTACATAGGCCCTTGGCCGAATCTTCGAGTAGAAGTTCAAGATACACCCCGCGGGTGGAACTGTTCGAATTTAACAAAGTTTTCCAAAAGATTACTAGGACAGATAAAGCAGAGGCGAAAACGGCAGCCTAGGAGGCGGCATCTGGGATCGGAGGATTGGAGGAGATGGCGGTGTCAGGCGCCGGGGCGGCCGGCTGGGCGGTCTCGGTTTGATCGCCTCCGGCGGCAGTCGCCTTCTCTAGACACGGCTCATTGCTGGAGGCGCGGTCGAGCTGAGGCTGGTCGCCCGCTCCGACTTCTGGCACCTCCGTCTTGCCTTCGTCCTCCGCCTCGCCTTCCTCCTCGGTGCTAGAGTCAATCACCTCCGCCGAGTCCTCACCGAAGTCCGGGTTCATCCCGAACCACTCTGGCGGCACCTTCTCACCGCCTGCAGCCCGCTCGGGGACGAAGACACTTGTGTCCGTGTAGTCGGCAATCACCGCCGCACGCTCGACAAGGGCACCCTCCACTACCACCAACTCTGCCTGGGCCTCTGACCGAAACGCGGCCAGCCGGTCCAGGTCCAGCCCTAGATACCACGCCTTGATGAATTCCAAGGCCCGGTGCGCTCTGGCCCGGGCCGAGGAACCCTTCCAAGCTTTAAGACGGCCAGCTGTGACCTCCAGCCAGTCGGCGGTCCGATTAGCGGTGCGCAGGGCCGGCATGTCTGGCCACAGAGCGGCAACCGCCTGGGCGCCGGCACGCTGAAGCCGGTGCATCAGCCGATGGGCAGGACGCAGACGGGCCTCGATGCTCAGAAGCTGCTCATCGGCGGTTCGGGGGGCGTTGGCGGCGATCTCCGCGCCGCTTGCCCTCCGCATCTCGCGATCAGCCTCGATGGCCTGAGTGACCGCCTGCGAGTGGCCAGGGAAGAAGTCCGCCAAGACAAAAAAGAAGTGAATCGAAAGAACCAGAAATCAGCCCGACCTATAGGCAGAAGCTCGAAGAAAGAAAGGAAGAAAAGAAACTCACTATCGACGATGTCTTCAATCTCATGGAAGCCGGAGGTCAGCATCGCCTCCCTGTCAGTCCAGGAGGAGCGCTCGCTCTCGAACTCGGCCAGGAGAGCGGCCTCCTTCTTCTCGGCCTCATCCTGCGCCTTCTTGAGCAGCTCCTTCTGCTCGGCCAGCTGCGCGGCCAGCAGGTCGCGCTCCGTGGCGAGTTTGCTGCACTCCTCCTCCTTGGCGCGCAAGGCGGTGTTGGCCTCGCCCAGCTGCTGCTGAAGGGTGGCGTTGGCCTCTGAAGAAGAAAAAAGACGAAAGACGATGAGTCATCAATAAAGAAAGTCGCTGAGAAGATCCGGCCCGACTGCTCAGTAGTCGGCCCGAATCTCGGGGACTACAGCCCGCGGGTGCGCCAGCGCGCCCCCGCGAAAAAGAAGAAGGACTCACCCCGGCTCTCCGACAAGTTGGCAGTCCGCCTGCCTAGCTCCTCAACATTGCGGTTGAAGGCGGTAGCTCGGAGGTTGTGATATTCCTGCAATAAAGCATTTCAGACAAAGTTAATATTTGGAACTCGTCAGAGGGAGTTCCGAACCGCCTGCTCAGCAGCCGGCCCGAAACTCGGGGACTACACCCAGTGGGTGCGCTAGCGCGACCCCACAGAGAAAAACAAGAATCAAAAGATAGAGACATACTCGGACGGCCGTTCGCGCTGCCAGATGTGCCTTGGTGCAGTTTTGAAGGGCGTCGCCTTCAGCTTGCAGCTTCGCCTGGACATCCAGAAGCGCTTGATTCAGCGGCCCTGTGCCGCCTCCGCGCAACCACCCAACGGGTGCGGCGCTCGTCGCCTCGGCATCCGGGATTGCCGAGATGGCGGCGCCGGTCTCCCGGGGTCGCGGCGCCGAGGTCGCCCTCTCAAGACGGCGGCGCACTGGCGAGGCGACTTGGAGAAGCAGCCTCACCTCGGACTCTTCCGCAGTCGGCAGCACCGGCGGGCCCGCCGGCTGTTTGTCGTGCGCTCTCCCAGACGGCGGCAGAGGCGGCGGTGGCGGCACGAGTGTGTCCAACATGGAGGCCTCGCCGCTTTCCTTCTCCACGACGGGGTTCTCGGCACCGGCTTCTCCAGTCTGCCCCGTGAACTCCGGGGGCGGCGGCGCCGAGGATAGTGGGATGACGAGCAGCGCCGATTGGCGGTGAGCGGCCTCCTCGGCTTGCCGCCTTGCTGCAGCGGCGGCTTCGGCCTCTTCCAGTTTTTTCTGGGCGGAGGCCGCCGCCTTCTCGGCCTCCGCTTTCTCCAAACGGGCGGCCTCCTCCTCGTAGCGCTGCTCCCGCGCGTTTCGCTCCGTCGCCTCCCGGAGGTCGGCGGCAAGGTCAACCCGCCGAGTGTTGGCTGACGTCTCCACCGACCCCATGATGGAGGGGACGACGACCCTCTCAAGGGTGAGGGGAGCCCTGAAGCAAAAAGGGAATGAAAAAAGGAAACTCGGATGAGATTCACCAAAGAAAAATAAAGACGAAGGAGGAAACACTTACGCAGAGACTAGCGGCAGCCTCTTCACTTCCTTGCGAAAGCGGTTGGCCCTCGCGGCCGCCTCCTCTCGTCTGGTCACGGCGGCCGCCCCCTTGAGCTTCTTCGGCTTGCCGCCGAGTGAACTCGGCCCAGTCTGGCGCCTCTTCAAGCCGCCTTGGCCGGCCAGGCCGGCGGAGGAACCCGCGCCCGATGGGCCAACCCTTGGCTGGTGGCGCGGGACGACTTCCCCTTCGGCGTCGTCATCAGGCCAATCGGCGAAGGTGGCCGAGGGCCTGAGGCCGCCTCCTGCTCCTCCTCCCCCGCCTTCGGCGTCGGCTTCCATCGCTGCCGCCTCCAAGTCGGGGTCGTCAACGTCGCTCTCCGCTCGGTCGGGGATGAACTCACAGGGCGGTCTCGTGATGCCGGCTGCGGGCTGCATGAGGAGGTTCTAATTCAGAGAAGCCAATGAAAATCAGAAGTCAGAGTCAGCTATGAAGAAGACAAAGCAACAAAGAGATGCGACTTACCACTGGAGGGGGGTTGGCGCGTGAGTACGGCTCCTTGCCGAATTGCCAGTCCTCCCCGAGCTCGCAGTTCACGATGTGGTTCACCATGTTTGCCACCTCTGCGCGGGGCATTTCCCTGGTGCACATCCGACTCGGGTCTCGGTGGTCGCGCATCTGACTGATCAGATGAGGCCGACCATGAAGAGGGAGGACTCGGCGCACCACGAAGGCGGCCAGCAAGTCGGCCCCAACGAGGCCCTCTGACTGTGTCAGAACTCGGAGCCGCGCCACGGCGGCGGCTCTGGCGGGAGTCAGCGTCTTGGCTCGATTAGACCAGCTGGGGAGCCTCCCAGCCGGTGTGCCGGCTTCATAAGGCGGCAGATTGACCCAGTCCCCGTCGAGGGCAACGCTCTTCACCTAGAAGTACGACCGCCGCCACATCTTCACCAATTTGATTAACGCGATGGCGGGAAACGGATTGTCGGCCGTCGACCGCCGCATCGCGATGAAGGCGCCGCATTGAGCCGGCACACCGGCGACGTGCGTGCTGAGCTTGGAGGAGAAGAATTCTCCCCACAGCTCAATGGTGGGGAGGACGCCAAGGAAGCCTTCGCACAGGGTGGCAAAGGCAGACAGCAGCACCACCGTGTTTGGGGTGAGGTGGTGCGGCTGGAGCCCGTGGAACTCCAGGAAGGAGCGAAAGAAGCCGCTCGCCGGCAGCCCCAGGCCGCGCATGAGGTGCGAGCGGAAAATGACCCGCTCGCCCTCCTCCGGCGCCGGCAATATCTCCCCCTCAGGCGCCGCGCGGGCGCGCACGAGGTCTGCGCCAGGGAGGCGGTGCGTCCTGTGGAGGAACTCGATGTGGTCATCATCCACCTCCGAGTCGTCCCACACGCCAGAGCGCACAGCGGGAGCCGCGGCGGCGGAGGAAGAGCTCATCGCTGTTGGTGCGGTGTGTTCCTGCTCGACGGCGGTAAGAGGAAGGAAAGGAAGCAAGAGGAGGCGGGGGAGCAGGGAAGATGGGCGCGCGTGCTTGCCGCCCCAATCCCCCCTGCCTACTTATAGCCTTGAGGGCTGAGAAGCCGATGGGGCGGGTGTGGGATTAACTGCGCGCAAGACCCCGCGCCCCCCATGATTTACCCCACGAAGTTACTGCGCGCAGTAACGACGTGGGAAACCCAACCGTCCGCACGGCCACAACGGATCCGTTCGTGTGCCGAGGCGCGGTAGTGGCGGGCCCCGCCTGACGGCCCGTCCCATCGCGCGTGTGGGTAGGCAGACTATCCTCGCCGCATGGCACCACGCGATAGGACCATGGCGGGCGGCCGCGGGGAAGCGTATCAGGCACGCCGCCTGGTCTCCCCCCATGACTTTCGAACTCTCTACGAAGCAAGACGGCCCTCTGCGAATCCGACTTTCGGACAGTCGGCCTGAAGGAAGACGGCAAGCGAAGTCCTAGAAAAATGAAACTGTTGAGGCCCCACGACGCAGTATCCACGGAGCCTCGCCAGCTTCGGGGACTACTGTCGGAGTAATGGGCCACGGGTAGGCAAACCCGAGGCCCAGAACCTTTCAAGACATTGGGATAAGTAGCGCCGCTTATGCCGAGTCCGAGGGACAACTCCAAGTTCTGCCGAGTCCCAGGGGCGACTCCAAGATAAGCCGAGTCCCAGACGGTGACTCCAAGATAAGCTGAGTCCCAGACGGAGACTCCAAGATAAGCCGAGTCCCAGACGGCGACTCCAAGATAAGCCGAGTCCCTGACGGCGACTCCAAGATAAGTCAGCTCATGGCCGGCGACTTCCAGAGAGGCCGGCTATGGAGAGTCGGCCCGCGACTCCACCCTTGTCTCGAAGGACAAGGAGGGGTACGGCCACTGCGTGGCCGTCCCCCCTGCTTACGAGGGGCCGGCATGGCTACAGTAAGCCGTATCACTAAAGATCTCGGGCGAGGCGCGGCACTGTTGCCATGCCTGCCCTGACCTCAGCCACAATGGGCGGCGCACTGTGCCCACGACGCCTGCTTGTACGACCCAAGGACGATGGGGCCACCTGTCAGTGGGTAGACAGAAGACGGCACAAGCGCCCAGAAGACGAACCCGTGGGAGTCGGCCCCCTGGAGTCGGCCGACCCCTCCCACGGGCCCCGCGCGCCATTAACCAGACAAGATGGGGAATGGCGACAGTGAACGCACGCCAGACGGCGGCACTGTTGCCATGTCCATATGACCAAGCCAGCGTCATCAGGAGTACCGCTACAGTATCAGGCCTGTCCGCAGGGCCCGCCGGTCGGCGAGCCCCAGTAGTCCGCAAAGAGGACGACGGCCTGAGAGACAAACGGCTGGGACCCGCGCCCAGCCAGATTACCATTGTACCCCTGGGGGGTAGGCCTATATAAACCCCCCAGGAAGCCCATGCAAAGGGTTCGGACCCAGATAGAGATAGACCTTAGATCATAGGAAGGAGAGAGCTAGCCTTGCCCTCTCCTACCTCCAAAAACAGCTCCAGGAGCACCATTGTAACCACTTTGCCATAGTGACCATGCGGAGACCCCGCAGAGCAGCAGTAGGGGTGTTATCTCCTCGGATAGCCCTGAAGCTGGGTAAGTTCCGCCAGCGTGCATGTCTTCGCCTCATCCCGCTTCCGGGCACCGGCGATGTTCTACTCGCTCCCACCATGATAAGCCATCCTTTGGCATATGTCGTACCCAACCCCCGACAATCTTGGAACTGGAATTGATTGAAATTAGGATTTCACCAAAAGAAATATCCTATGCATCTAGCTCATCATGATCGGAATTATATATATAATTTCTGGCCTCGTGAAGGAGAAAGTATCGTTCTAGATTGGGGGAGGCTTAAGTAAATGTTATATTCATGCCCCAGTCATGAGCTCTCGAGAGGAATTTTATTGAGAACTTTTATGCTCGGCTTTCTCGTGATGATCAATCCATACTCGATACCTCTTGTACTGGTTCTTTTGTGAAGAAGACTATTGAATTTGGGGGGGATCTTTGGAAAGAATTAAACACAACTCTGAAGATAGGGAACTCGACGAAGGTAAAGAGTCGGGTATTAAGCTTAAGTTTGATTGTGTTAAATCTTTTATGAATATCAATGCTTTTCACAAGTTTAGCACTAAATATGGACTTGACTCGGATATAGTAGCCTCTTTTTGTGTATCATTTGCTACTCATATTGATCTCCCTAAGGAGAAGTGGTTTAAATAACACCCCCCTATTAAAGAAGAAAGTAAAGAATCGATAATAGCTAAAGATGAAACTATTATTTACAATGTTGATCCAGTTGTGCCTACTGCTTATACTGAAAAACCACATTTCCCTGTTAGGATAAAGGAAGATGCTAAGGTTTTAACTGTGGTTCGAAAAACTAATATTAAAGCACCTAAACCATTAGAACAAATTAAAGTAGAACCTAGTGTTGCTATGGTTAAAGATCTTTTGGTAGAAAATATTGATGGGCATGTTATTGTTGGGGACGCAGTAATTTTGAAAAATTTCCTACTATCACGCAAGATCTATCTATGTGATGCATAGCAACGAGAGGGGAGAGTGTGTCCACATACCCTCGTAGACCAAAAGTGGAAGTGTTATGACAACGCGGTTGATGTAGTCGTACGTCTTCACAATCGGACCGATCTTAGCACTGAACATACGGCACCGCCGTGATCAGCACACATTCAGCTCGGGGACGTCCCCCGTACTCTTGATCCAGTTGAGGCCGAGGGAGACTTTCGTCGGCAGGACAGCGTGGTGACGGTGATGATGAAGTTACCGGCGCAGGGCTTCGCCTAAGTACTATGATGATATGACCAAGGTGTGTAACTATGGAGGGGGGCACCGCACACGTCTAAACAATGTCAACTTGTGAGTCCTAGGGTGTCGGTGGGAAACGACACCTATGGGATCACTGGAATCCCTACTACGGTTGCGGGGCGCAGGGATCGTGAGAAGAGCGGGACTAGTAGACAACACAAAGGGGATTTACCCAGGTTCGGGCCGCAAAGATGCGTAAAACCCTATGATCCTGCTTTGGTGGATGTATTTAGTGTTCTTGAGCTCTTGAACTAGCTCTAGGTGCTTCTAGGTTTGAAAAAGCCGAATCCTTCTCTAGTGCGCCATGGGCCTCCTTTTATAGGCGAAAGGGGCTGCCACAGTGGCACACAGGAGATGGAAAGTGCTACAGCGCTGTGAGCTTGTCGCTGGTATTACAGGACAAAGTGCATTTAATGGAGGCTTAGGTGTCCCTTCACTTTATCGGGGACGGGAGCGAGGCCCGTCCCGTCCGTCGCTGCTCCTCCTTGCTTTGACATGCACCCTAGCTAGCGATGCATGCGGTGCCATGTAGGCAGGCAGGCAGCTGAGGTGGCGCACTGGTGGAGCCTCCACGAAGGGCTGCATGTTGCCACGCAGGTGCCTGCCCAGCTGGTTGGGTCGGCAGCTGCATGCGAACGGCGGCGGAGGCTTGGCTGGCATGGACCTGGCAGTGGCCCTGCTGGCGCGCTTGGCGAGGGCCTTGCCGGGTGGCCCGACAAGGGTCTTGCCGGGTGGCCCGGCAAGGGTCTTGCCGTGGTGCGCAGGCGTCCCCGGCAAGGATCTTGCCGGGGGTCTTGTGGGTTTCTTCGGTGAGGATGGTTGCCTTCCTATCCTCATTTGATCTTGACTATTCTTTGTCTTCACAAAGATCTGCATGCCACCACGGAGGTGCCTCCCGAGCCTTGTCCCAATGCATTTGTTTAGCGTTGGTGGGCTCAAAGGTGGTTCACTCAGCTGGTGTGGGCGAGCTGCCCCGGCAAGGGTCTTGCCGGGGCCGCTGAGGCTGCCCCGACAAGGGTCCTTGCCGAGGAAACCTACTTCATCCATCCGATCTTTGTGGCCTTGTTGCTTGTCGTTGCATTGTCTGTCTTGTGCTGCGGCAGACAAGGGCGGTGGCGATGAAGAAAACGGCGAAAGCCGTGGCATCGAAGAAGAAGACATCTGCTTCTTCATCGTCCAAGCGCGCCCGGACGCCATTGCCTCCCCCCTCGTCGGCGAACATCGGCGTGGGGATTGCGTTTGACTTCAGGCCCCTTAGCCCGGAGAGAGACCCCGGGCCTCTCAGCCAGAGAGAAAAAGGAAAGCAACAGAGGAGGAGGAGGAAGAGAACAAAGAGTAAGCTTCTGCTTTCCTCCCGCATTCCTTACACTTCCCTGATGGCGTTGCTCACTTGTCTTCATCTTGCAGGGATGTGGAGACGCTGGCCCAGAGGATAAAGAGGGCTAGGATTTTGGCGAGTGGACAGCCCCTGGTGGGCACTCTCTAGTACGCCACTGGTGGTGTCGAGCAGCCCGGATAGCAGCCCCCAGCCCAGTCCCCAGCGTAAGTCCATCACCCATCCCTTGTCGACGTGCGTAATGCATGACACTTTGGTACTGACCCTGCCGTGGATGTAGGAGGGGAGCAACATCAAGGGGAGCCGCAGGGGGCTTCTCCCATCGTGCCGCCCCCGTCCACCACGCCGCCCCGAGGGGCGTCCCCGGCAAGGGCACCAAGTGCCGAGGCCATGCACACGGAGGAGGAGGGGAAGAACACGGGCGCCGGTGGCTTCGCCTCGACGCCAGGCCTTGGCGGAGAAGGGACTTCCGCCTCACGGTCCGGCACGGGTAAGCCACCCGCTCTCCACTTCTGCTTGCATTCTTTCTTTCCTTTTTTCCTTACTAGCTTTCGATCTTGGCTCCGCCCTGTCTCCTTCTTGGCGTCCAGACCCCTCCTCAGAGGACGTCGACACCGCCATCAAGGACGTCGCCGCGGATGCCGCGGTGGAGGCGGAGAAGATTGCTGCCGAGGAGAGCGCCGGGGGCGCTACTGAGGACGCCGCCAAGGGGCCCGTCGAAGAGCCCAGCAAGAGGCCTGCCGGGGAGGCTGACAGGGCTGTTGCCGAGGAGGTGGCGTTTAACGACCTGCCCTCCTCCTCCGTCGCCTCTGGCTCCAGTAGGTACCTGAGGGTAAGCGACGACCTCTTCGTCCATCTCCTTGGCGCGTCAAGCACCAGGGCTCCCTTTGAGGGAGAGGTGTTCGACGAGGAGGCGCTTGCCGCTGCCGGGCTCGAGGTCATCGATGAGCCGGGCGTCGGTGGTGCCGGCTCCCAGGAGGAGCGGCTGCTCCAGGCCATGTGTGCCAGCTTCCGGAAGCTTCCGGCACTCCACTGCGCCCGCCTGGACAAGGCCAAGTCCAAGGCGACGGTGGTGGAGAAGGCGGAGGAGGACTTTGGAGGGCGCGTCGCCGAGGCGCAAGACTGGTTCCGCTAGGCCCAGGACGAGCTGAAGGTCGCCCAGGGCGAGCTGGCCAACCATGAGGTGGAGCTCGGCCTGAAGTTGGCCGACATCGAGAAGGCCCAGGAGACGGCGAAGAAATTGGCCGATGAAGCCGAAGCCGTCTGGACCCAGCACGAGGCCGCACTGAAAACCCAGGAAGAGGACCTTGCCACGCGCGAGGAGAAACTTGCCGCCACGCTCCGCGGCAAGGACGAAGAGGTGGGCAAGCTCATCCTGCAGCGGACCCAAGAGCTGGAGCGGAGGCATCAGGAAGCACTCAACGCCCAGGCTTAGGCCTACGCCGGCAGGGTGAAGGAGCTGGAGGGGCAAGCTCTGAAGCTGGCCTAGGAGAGGGATACGCTCAACGGCGCCCTGACGGAGGCGCAGGGCGAGGTCGTCAGCAAGGCTGGAGAACTCTCTGAAGCCAGCATCTCCATCAAAGACCTCAAGCTGAAGCTAGGAGAGCTCGAGGAGATGTTGTCAGAGGCCAGAACCCGGGAGGGGCTCCTGACCAAGGAGCTGGAGACGGAGAAGCAGTTGCTGATGAACAAGACCGCCAACCTCAAGGACCACGAGGCGGGCGAGAAACGTTGGCTCGAGCGCCTTGCCACTGTTGCAAACTCGGCCGCCGATCAGCTGGCCATTATGGGGATGCCGGAGATGAGGTACGCCCCAGAAGCGAGCCTGAGAACCAATGCCAACCTGACCATATACTTTGAGAAGGTCGTCGGTGCCCTGAGGCGGCTTCACTCCAACCAGGCGGCCTCCCTGGCCGAGGAATCCCGGATACTCTGCCAGGGGACAATGACCAGGGTGCTCACCAAGATCGCGCACTGGCACCCAGACCTCAATTTCGAAGCTGTGCTGAAGAGCTTGCCGGAGGATGCCGACATTGCGGCGCTCAACGAGCGTATCCAGCCCATCCTCAGCCGCATCGACAAAATCAAAAGGTTGGGGGGCTAGCACCGGGACTAGGCACCCCGTTCTCCATCGCCACTACAGGTTCATGACCAATTCAATGCTATCTTTAGTTAGAACCACGACGACAATTTGTGTAATATAACTCTGCAGTGCCCCTGAAATTTTGCATGTTATTTTCCTGTTCAATTCTCCTTTGTATGTCCACCCCATGTTGACCGGATAGGCTTGTCGTCACATAAACCCAGGGTAGCGCTTTGAGGACGGATCCTCATTAGCCTGCCGGGTGTGCTTGTTGCTGGGCAAAGCACCTTACCGCCCTTGGCGCGGCCGCTCGATCTATCGAGCTTGACTCGAGTCAGAACCGAGAGCGTTACCGATGGCGAAAGGCTACCCTGCCGCTCTCGACGCGGCCGCTTGAACTGTTGAGGGGACTCGAAATAGAACAAGGGCATTGCCGATCGTAGGAGGGCCCCTCTGCGTACAAGCTCTCCATACATAGGCTGAACCGTCGAGGATAATAACCTTATATTTAAGGAGAAAAACTTAAAATTCAGCATGACTTAGCTCTCTCGTCGCTGCCTCGGCGTCCTTCGCGCCAACGGGCAATGCCGCCTTCTTGGCCGCCTTCTCCGCAGGAGCCGTGGCGATGAAGAACAACTAGGTCGACTGTTAGGCCAATTGCGCCCCCTACCTGGCGCGCCAAAGATGTCGGTGGGAAACAACACCTATGGGATCACTGGAATCCCTACTACGGTTGCGGGGCGCGGGGATCGTGAGAAGAGCGGGACTAGTAGACAACACAAAGGGGATTTACCCAGGTTCGGGAGGCAAAGATGCGTAAAACCCTACGATCCTGCTTTGGTGGATGTATTTAGTGTTCTTGAGCTCTTGAACTAGCTCTAGGTGCTGCTAGGTTCGAAAAAGCCGAATCCTTCTCCAATGCGCCATGGGCCTCCTTTTATAGGCGAAAGGGGCTGCCACAGTGGCACACAGGAGGTGGAAAGTGCTACAGCGCTGTGAGCTTATCGCTTGTATTATAGGACAAAGTGCATTTAATGCGAGGCTTAGGTGTGCCTTCACTTTATCGGGGACGAGAGCGAGGCCCGTCCCGTCCGTCGCCGCTCCTCCTTGCTTTGACTCGCGCCCTGGCCAGTGATGCATGCGGTGCCATGTAGGCAGGCATGCAGCTGAGGTGGCGCGGTGGTGGAGCCTCCACGAAGGGCTGCATGTTGCCACGCAGGTGCCTGCCCAGCTGGTTGGGTCGGCAGCTGCATGCGAACGGTGGTGGAGGCTTGGCTGGCGTGGGCCTGGCAGTGGCCCTGCTGGCACGCTTGGCGAGGGCCTTGCCGGGTGGCCCGGCAAGGGTCTTGCCGGGTGGCCCGACAAGGGTCTTGCCGTGGCGCGCAGGCGTCCCCGGCAAGGATATTGCCGGGGGTCTTGTGGGTTTCTTCGGTGAGGATGGTTGCCTTCCTATCCTCATTTGATCTTGACAATTCTTTGTCTTCACAAAGATCTGCATGCCACCACGGAGGTGCCTCCCGAGCCTTGTCCCAATGTGTTTGTTTAGCGTTAGTGGGCTCAAAGGTGGCTCACTCAGCTGGTGTGGGCGAGCTGCCCCGGCAAGGGTCTTCCTGGGGAAACCTGCTTCATCCATCCGATCTTTGTGGCCTTGTTCCTTGTTGTTGCTTTGTCTGCCTTGTGCCTTCGGCTTCTCTCTGGTTTCCCTTTCCTTCCCTGTTATATGTGGCCATGGCGGTAGGCTCTGACCGCCCGTGCACAAGTAAAGGGGTCAAAAGGAGAACCCCTACTTTTGTACACCGATATAGGGTGCCTCCTGCCCCCGTATATAAAGGAGCAAGGGGGGAGGCCGGCCGGCCCTTGGGCGCGCCTAGGAGGGGAGGAGTCCTCCTCCTAGTAGGAGTATGACTCCCCCTTTCCTAGTCCAACTAGGAGGGGGAAGGGGGAAGGAAGGAGAGGGAGAGGGAGAGGGAAAGAGGGGCTGCGCCCCCCTCCCCTAGTCCAATTTGGACCCCCCTTGGGGGGCGCCACCTCCTGGGCTATTGCCCTCCCCGAGGGGTTTCGGTAACCCCTCTCGCACTCCAGTTTTCTCCGAAATCACTCAGAACACTTCCGGTGTCCGAATATAGCCGTCCAATATATCAATCTCTATGTCTTGACCATTTAGAGACTCCTCGTCATGTCTGTGATCACATTCAGGACTCCGAACTACCTCCAGTACACCAAAACACATAAACTCATAATACCAATCGTCATCGAACGCTAAGCGTGTGGACCGTACGGGTTTGAGAACTATGTAGACATGACCGAGACACGTCTCCGGTCAATAACCAATAGCGGAACCTGGATGCTCATGTTGGTTCCTACATATTCTACGAAGATCTTTATCGGTCAAGCTGCATAACAACATACATTGTTCCCTTTGTCATCGGTATGTTACTTGCCCGAGATTCGACCGTCGGTTTCTCAATACCTAGTTCAATCTCATTACCAGCAAGTCTCTTTACTCGTTTCGTAATACTTCATCCTGCAACTAACTCATTAGTCACAATGCTTGCAAGGCTTATAGTGATGAGTATTACCGAGAGGGCCCAGAGATACCTCTCTGAAACACGGAGTGACAAATCCTAATCTCGATCTATGCCAACCCAACAAACACCTTCAGAGACACCTGTAGATCACCTTTATAATCACCCTTTTAGGTTGTGACGTTTGGTAGCACACAAAGTGTTCCTCCGGCATTCGGGAGTTGCATAATCTCATAGTCTGAGGAACTTGTATAAGTCATGAAGAAAGCAGTAGCAATGAAACTAACACAATCATAATGCTAAGCTAACGGATGGGTCATGTCCATCACATCATTCTCCTAATGATGTGATCCCGTTCATCAAATGACAACACGTGTCTATGGTTAGGAAACTTAACCATCTTTGATTAACGTGCTAGTCAAGTAGAGGCGTACTAGGGACTATATGTTTTGTCTATGTATTCACACGTGTACTAAGTTTCTGGTTAATACAATTCTAGCATGAAGAATAAATATTTATCATGAATTAAGGAAATAAATAATGACTTTATTATTGCCTCTAGGGCATATTTCCTTGAGTCTCCCACTTGCACTAGAGTCAATAATCTATATTACATAGTAATGATTCTAACACCCATGGAGCTTTGGTGTTGATCATGTTTTGCTCGTGAGACATGCTTAGTCAACAGGTCTACAACTTTCAGATCCATGTGTATCTTGCAAATCTCTATGTCCCCTTCCGACACTTGATGAAGGATGGAATTGAAGCGTCTCTTGATGTGCTTGGTTCTCTTGTAAAATCTAGATTCCTTTTCCAAGGCAATTGCACCAGTATTGTCACAAAAGATTTTCATTGGACCCGATGCACTAGGTATGACACCTAGATCGGATATGAACTCCTTCATCCAAACTCTTCCATTTGCTGCTTCCGAAGCAGCAATGTACTCCGCTTCACACGTAGATCCCGCCATGATGCTCTGCTTGGAACTGCACCAACTGACAACTCCTCCATTCAATAAAAATACATATCTGGTTTGCGACTTAGAGTCATCCGGATCAGTGTCAAAGCTTGCATCGACGTAACCATTTACGATGAGCTCTTTTTCACCTCCATAAACGAGAAACATATCCTTAGTCCTTTTCAGGTATTTCAGGATGTTCTTGACCGTTGTCCAGTGCTCCACTCCGGGATTAATTTGGTACCTTCCTGTTATGCTTATAGCAGGATATACATCAGGCCTGGTACACAACATTGCATACATGATAGAACCTATGGCTGAAGCATAGGGAATGACTTTCATTTTCTCTCTATCTTTTGCGGTGGTCGGGCTTTGAGTCTACCTCAACTTCACACCTTGTAACACAGGCAAGAACCCTTTCTTTGACTGATCCATTTTGAACTTCTTCAAAACTTTATCAAGGTATGTGCTTTGTGAAAGTCCAATTAAGCGTCTTGATCTATCTTTATAGATCTTGATGCCCAATATGTAAGCAGCTTCTCCAAGGTCTTTCATAGAAAAACTCTTATTCAGGTATCCCTTTATGCTATCTAGAAATTCTATATCATTTCCAATCAACAATATGTCATCTACATATAAGATCAGAAATGCTACAGAGTTCCCATTCACTTTCTTGTAAATACAGGCTTCTCCAAAAGTCTGTATAAAACCATATGCTTTGATCACACTATCAAAGCGTTTATTCCAACTCCGAGAGGCTTGCACCAGTCTGTAAATGGATCGCTGGAGCTTGCACACTTTGCTAGCACCCTTTGGATCGACAAAACCTTCTGAATGCATCATATACAACTCTTCTTCCAGAAATCCATTCAGGAATGCAGTTTTGACATCCATTTGCCAAATTTCATAATCATAAAATGCAACAATTGCTAACATGAATCAGACAGACTTAAGCATCACTATGGGTGAGAAAGTCTCATCATAGTCAACTCCTTGAACATGTCGAAAACCTTTCGCAACAAGTCGAGCTTTGTAAACAGTAACATTACCTTCTGCATCGGTCTTCTTCTTAAAGATCCATTTATTTTCTATGGCTTGCCGATCATCAGGCAAGTCCACCAAAGTCCACACTTTGTTCTCATACATGGATCCCATCTCAGATTTCATGGCCTCAAGCCATTTCGCAGAATCTGGGCTCATCATTGCTTCCTCATAGTTCGTAGGTTCATCATGGTCTCGTAACACGACTTCGAGAATAGGATTACCGTACCACTCTGGTGCGGATCTTACTCTGGAAGACCTACGAGGTTCGGTAGTAACTTGATCTGAAGCTTCATGATCATCATCATTAGCTTCCTCACTAATTCGTGTAGGAATCACAGGAACTGATTTCTGCGATGAACTACTTTCCAATAAGGGAGCAGGTACAATTACCTCATCAAGTTCTACTTTCCTCCCACCCACTTCTTTCGAGAGAAACTCCTTATCTAGAAAGGACCCATTCTTAGCAACAAAGATTTTGCCTTCGGATCTGTGATAGAAGGTGTACCCAACAATTTCTTTTTGGTATCCTATGAAGACGCACTTCTCGGATTTGGGTTCGAGCTTATCAGGTTGAAGCTTTTTCACATAAGCATCGCAGCCCCAAACTTTTAGAAACGACAACTTTGGTTTCTTCCCAAACCACAGTTCATAAGGTGTCGTCTCAACAGATTTAGATGGTGCCCTATTTAAAGTGAATGCATCCGTCTCTAAAGCATAACCCCAAAACGATAGCGGTAAACCAATAAGAGACATCATAGATCGCACCATATCTAATAAAGTACGGTTACGACGTACGGACACACCATTTCGCTATGGTGTTCCAGGTGGCGTTAATTGTGAAACTATCCTATGTTGTTTCAAATGAAGACCAAGCTCGTAACTCAAATATTCTCCTCCTTGATCAGATCGTAGAAACTTTATTTTCTTGTTATGATGGTTTTCCACTTCACTCTGAAATTCTTTGAACTTTTCAAATGTTTCAGACTTATGCTTCATCAAGTAGATATAACTATATCTGCTCAAATCATCTGTGAAGGTAAGAAAATAACGATACCTGCCACGAGCATCAATACTCATTGGACCGCATACATCGGTATGTATTATTTCCAACAAATCAGTAGCTCGTTCCATTGTTCCAGAGAACGGAGTTTTAGTCATCTTGCCCATAAGGCATGGTTCGCAAGCACCAAGTGATTCATAATCAAGTGATTCCAAAAGTCCATCAGTATGGAGTTTCTTCATGCGCTTTATACCGATATGACCTAAACGACAGTGCCACAAATAAGTTGCACTATCATTATTAAATTTTAATCTTTTGGCTTCAACACTATGAATATGTGTATCACTACTATCGAGATTCAACAAAAATAGACCACTCAGCAGGGGTGCATGACCATAAAAGATATTACTCATATAAATAGAACAACCATTATTCTCTGATTTAAATGAATAACTGTCTCGCATTTAACAAGATCCAGATATAATGTTCATGCTCAAAGCTGACACCAAATAACAATTATTCAGGTCTAAAACTAATCCCGATGGTAGATGTAGAGGTAGCGTGCCGACCGTGATCACATCGACTTTGGAACCATTTCCCACGCGCATCGTCACCTCGTCCTTAGCCAATCTTTGCTTAATCCGTAGCCCCTGTTTCGAGTTGCAAATATGAGCAACAGAAACAATATCAAATACCCAGGTGCTACTGCGAGCATTAGTTAAGTACACATCAATAACATGTATATCAAATATACCTTTCACTTTGCCATCCTTCTTGTCCGCCAAATATTTGGGGCAGTTCCACTTCCAGTGACCATTCCCTTTGCAATAGAAGCACTCAGTTTCAGGCTTAGGTCCAGACTTGGGTTTCTTCTCTTGAGCAGCAACCTTTTTTCCGTTCTTATTTAAGTTCCCTTTCTTCCCTTTGCCCTTTTTCTTGAAACTAGTGGTCTTACTGACCATCAACATTTTATGCTCCTTTTTGATTTCTACCTCCGCGACCTTTAGCATCGCGAAGAGCTCAGGAATAGTCTTTTCCAACCCTTGCATATTATAGTTCATCACGAAGCCTTTATAGCTTGGTGGCAGTGATTAAAGAACTCTGTCAATGACACAATCAACTGGAAGATCAACTCCCAGCTAAGTCAAGTGATTATGATACCCAGCCATTTTGAGTATGTGTTCACTAACAGAACTATTCTCCTCCATTTTCCAGTTGTAGAACTTGTTGGAGACTTCATATCTCTCAACTTGGGCATTTGCTTGAAATATTAACTTCAACTCTTGGAACATCTCATATGCTCCATGATGTTCAAAATGTCTTTGAAGTCCCAATTCTAAGCCGTAAAGCATGACACATTGAACTATCGAGTAGTCATCAGCTTTGCTCTGCCAGACGTTCTTAACATCATCAGTAGCATCTGCAGCAGGCTTGGCACCCAACGGTGCTTCCAGAATGCAATTCTTGTGTGTAGCAATGAGGATAATCCTCAAGTTATGGAACCAGTCCGTATAGTTGCTGCCATCATCTTTCAACTTAGCCTTCTCTAGGAACGCATCAAAATTCAAAGGAACGGTAGCACGGGCCATTGATCTACAACAACATAGACATGCAAAATACTATCAGGTACTAAGTTCATGAAAAATTAAAGTTCAATTAATCATATTATTTAAGAACTCCCACTTAGATAGACATCCCTCTAATCATCTAAGTGATCACGTGATCCAAATCAACTAAACCATGTCAGATCATCACGTGAGATGGAGTAGTTTTCAATGGTGAACATCACTATGTTGATCATATCTACTATATGATTCACGCTCGACCTTTTGGTCTCAGTGTTCCGAGGCCATATCTGCATATGCTAGGCTCGTCAAGTTTAACCCGAGTATTCTGCCTGTGCAAAACTGGCTTGCACCCGTTGTATGTGAACATAGAGCTTATCACACCCGATCATCACGTGGTGTCTCGGCACGACGAATTGTAGCAACGGTGCATACTTAGGGAGAACACTTGTACCTTGAATTTAGTAAGGGATCATTTTATAATGCTACCGACGTTCTAAGCAAAATAATATGCATAAAGGATAAACATCACATGCAATCAAAGTATTTGACATGATCTGGCCATCATCATCTTGTGCTCATGATCAGCATCACCGAAGCATCGTCATGATCTCCAACATCACTGACGCGACACCTTGATCTCCATCGTAGCATCGTTGTTGTCTCGCCACCTATTGTTACTACTACTATCGCTACCGCTTAGTGATAAAGTAAAACAATTACATGGAGATTGCAATGCATACAATAAAGCGACAACCATATGGCTCCTACCAGTTGCTGATAACTTTGTTACAAAAACATGATCATCTCATACAACAATTTATATCACATCATGCTTCACCATATCACATCACAGCAAGCCCTGCAAAAACAAGTTAGATGTCCTCTACTTTGTTGTTGCAAGTTTTACGTGGCTGCTACGGGCTTCTAGCAAGAACCATTCTTACCTACACATCAGAACCACAACGATTTTTCATCAAGTGTGCTGTTTTAACCTTCAACAAGGACCGGGCATAGCCACACTCGATTCGACTAAAGTTGGAGAAACAGACACTCACCAGCCACCTATGTGCAAAGCACGTCGGTAGAACCAGTCTCGTGTAAGCGTACACGTAATGCCGGTCTGAGCCGCTTCATCCAACAATACCGCCAAATCAAAGTATGACATGCTGGTAAGCAGTATGACTATTATCACCCACAACTCTTTGTGTTCTACTCGTGCATATAACATCTACGCATAGACCTGGCTCGGATGCCACTATTGGGGAACATGGTAGTTTCGAAAATTTTCCTACGATCACGCAAGATCTATCTATGTGATGCATAGCAACGAGAGGGGAGAGTGTGTCCACGTACCCTCATAGACCAAAAGCGGAAGTGTTATGACAACGCGGTTGATGTAGTCGTACGTATTCACGATCCGACCAATCTTAGCACCGAACGTACGGCACCTCCGCGATCAGCACATGTTCAGCTCGAGGATGTCCCTCGTAATCTTGATCCAGTTGAGGCCAAGGGAGAGTTTTGTCAGCACGATGGCGTGGTGACGGTGATGATGAAGTTACCGACGCAGGCTTCGCCTAAGCACTACGACAATATGACCGAGGTGTGTAACTGTGGAGGGGGGCACCGCACACGGCTAAACAATGTCAACTTGTGTGTCCTAGGGTGCCCCCTGCCCCCGTATATAGCAAGGGGGGAGGCCGGCCTGCCCTTGGGCGCTCCAAGGAGGGGAGGAGTCCTCCTCCTAGTAGGAGTAGGACTCCCCCTTTCCTAGTCCAACTAGGAGGGGGAAGGGGGAAGGAAGGAGAGGGAGAGGGAGAGAGAAAGAGGGGCTGTGCCCCCCCTCCCCTACTCCAATTCGAACTCCCCTTGGGGGGGGGGCGCCACCTCCTGGGATGCTGCCCTCTCTCTCCCCTAAGGCCCACTAAGGCCCAATACTTCCCCCGGGGGGGGGGGGGTCCCGGTAACCCCTCCGGCACTCTGGTTTTCTCCGAAATCACTCGGAACACTTCCGGTGTCTGAATATAGCCGCCCAATATATCAATCTTTATGTCTTGACAATTTCCAGACTCCTCATCATGTGTGTGATCACATTCGGGACTTTGAACTACCTTCGATACATCAAAACACACTAACTCATAATACCAATCATCATCGAACGTTAAGCATGCGGACCCTATGGGTTCAAGAACTATGTAGACATGACCGAGACACGTCTTCGGTCAATAACCAATAGCGGAACCTGGATGCTCATATTGGTTCCTACATATTCTGCGAATATCTTTATCGGTCAAACCGCATAACAACATACGTTGTTCCCTTTGTCATTGGTATGTTACTTGCTCGAGATTCGACCGTCGGTATCACAATACCTAGTTCAATCTCGTTACCGGCAAGTCTCTTTACTCGTTCCGTAATACTTCATCCCGAAACTAACTCATTAGTCACAATGCTTGCAAGGCTTATAGTGTTGAGTATTACTGAGAGGGCCCAGAGATACCTCTCCGAAACACGGAGTGACAAATCCTAATCTCGATCTATGCCAACCCAACAAACACCTTCGGAGACACCTGTAGAGCACCTTTATAATCACCCTTTTACGTTGTGACGTTTGGTAGCACACAAAGTGTTCCTCCGGTATTTGGGAGTTGCATAATCTCATAGTGTGAGGAACTTGTATAAGTCATGAAGAAAGCAGTAGCAATGAAACTAACACGATCATAATGCTAAGCTAACGGATGGGTCATGTCCATCACATCATTCTCCTAATGATGTGATCCCGTTCATCAAAGGACAACACATGTCTATGGTTAGGAAACTTAACCATCTTTGATTAATGAGCTAGTCAAGTAGAGGCATACTAGGGACTATATGTTTTGTCTATGTATTCATACATGTACTAAGTTTTTGGTTAATACAATTCTAGCATGAATAATAAACATTTATCATGAATTAAGGAAATAAATAATAACTTTATTATTGCCTCTAGGGTATATTTCCTTCAGTTATTTACTTCTGTGATGAAGCTGCTAGAATTGCCAAACCCGATGATAAAGATAAACGTAGACATTCTATTGGCATGCTTGTTGTCTCAGTTAAAATAGGAGATTGTTGTTATCATGGTTTATGTGACTTAGGTGGTAGCGTGAGTGCTATTCCATTTACCTTATATCAAGAAATTATGAATGATATTGCACCTCTGAAATAGAAGACATAGATGTTACTATTAACTTGCTAATAGAGACACCATCACACCACTTGGGATTGTTAGAGATGTCAAAGTCTTGTATGGGAAAGTAAAATATCCTACTGATTTTCTAGTTCTTGGTTCCCCACAAGATGACTTTTGTTCCATTATATTTGGTAGACCTTTCTTGAACACCGTTAATGCTAAAATAGACTGTGAGAAACAAACTGTCGGTGTTAGCTTTGGTGATGAGTCTCATGAGTTTAATTTCATCAAGTTTAGTAGACAACCTCATTAGAAAGAATTATCTAGTAAGGATGAAATAATTGGTCTTGCTTCTATAGTTGTGCCTCCTACTGATCCACTAGAATAATATTTGCTAGACCATGAAAATGATATGCATATGCATGAAATAAATGAAATAGATAAAATTTTCTTTGAACAACGACCTCTGCTCAAACACAATTTTTCTATTGAAACTCTAGGAGGTCCTCCTCCACCTAAAGGTTGATAGAGGCAAAGGTGTCCCGTCTTTCGATGAGATGGTGGTATCATTTTGGGTGGAGTAGACTTCGACGATCCAACTACGAACGTGTGAGGACGCCGCGCCTTAGTAATCGCTAAACCAACTCCGAGAGGTTATTGACCACGCCGGAGCACGATCAACCTGACCACGAGGGTCTATTTCCTACAAGCAAACGAAGAACAAGCAAGAATCTGAGATTGCAATCTGGATATTGCAAATAGAAGAGGAAAGCTTTATTGATGAACGTGGAGTTTTGTGACGTCTTTGTCTGGTCATTGAACACAAACGAAGTACGCGAAGTTGTAGCTATGGCGAATTTTAATCTAAACAAAACCCAAAGTCTAAATGGTGCCCTAAGGGCTGTATATATGGAGGAAGAGGGGGGGGGGGATTTCGTAGCCCATGGGGAAGGGGTACGAAACCAACACTATCTCTTGTTTCCCCACACATACAGACTCTAAAAATAGCCTATACTTATGTATTTCGAAATTACATGGGCCTGACCCAATAATAAGGTGACGCAACACCTAGAATAGCCTATGGACGAAATTTATGAATTGGCATCTTGTATATTTCGTCCAAGGCTTCATGCACTCATTATGGTGGCTTCAAAGTCCTGAAATCATCACTTGTAACTTCGTTCTTGTTCCCCTTGCGCATGCCATCATATACATGATTGGTCTTGCTCTAGTGTTCTTCCCTCTTATCCATGCTAGGCCCTTCATTTGTAAGCAAAACAAATGTATCCAATTTAGGCAACATCATATTTGTGACGCCCGGGTAATTAAGCTACAGTGAACCTCTGCTAATGATGCCACGTCACCTCGATTACTGTTCCTAATCACGTGTTAGTTCGAAACTGATTCAAATTCAAATTCAAAATCAACCAAAGAATAAAAGTTTTCAAATATTAAAACTAAAATGTTCGGAGTGAACCAAATATTGCATAGGTAATTATGGTGGAGAAAGCACACCTTTATAAAATGTTTAAACACTCTAAAATGAATAAAAAAGTAACAATAATAATTATTTATATGCTTTCAAAATGTTAAACAATTTCAAAACTATTTTGTTTCGGTGCTAAGTGGTTTGTGGCTGTGGCTTAGTTTGCAAACTCTCTTTTGGTGCCACTGTAGTATTTTACTAAAATGAGAAATAAAAGAAAACACAAAAACAGAAAACAATACAAAAGAGAAAAAAAGAACTAAAACCTAAAGCTAACAGAAAAAAAGTGGAAGACCCCCTCCCTGGGCCGTGGCCCAACTGGACCAGCCCACTGGCCCAGACCGGCCCCCACTCCCCCATAACCCCACTAAACCGAAACCCTAACCCCCCACTCGCTCCACTCCCTCCCCCGATTCCCCTGGATCGGGATCGATCCCCATCTCCCCTCACCCTCGCTCCTCTCGCTTCCCCCGAACCAGATCGGGACGCAACGCCCCCCCCCTTGCTAGACCCCGCCGCCCCTGGCGCCCGTCGCCACCACCGCTCCGCCATCGCCAAGCCGCCTCCTTGCCGGAGAGGGGACGGATCCCGGGGGCCCTGCCGCGGATCCGGCCTCCCTCGCCGCCCGTCCACGACCACGCTGACGCGGGCCCCCGCCCGGAGCTACCTCGCCCCCGCCGCACGAGGACCGCGTCGCCGGACTGCCTCCTCGACGCCGTCGTCCCCGCCCTCTTCCTCATCCCCCACTGCCTAGCCCCTACGCGCCCCTCCCCGTGAGCACCTCTCCTCCTCCTCCCCGCGCTGTGCCTGAACGGCGCCCCGGCACGCGCCTAGCTCCGACCCAGCCCGGTGTGTCAACGGGCGCGCTCGCGCCCGCCCCCGTCCGCACACACGCCCCGTTCCGGCCATGGACTCGCGGTGACCACCGCACCCGTGGCGCTCTTGCCTGCGTCGATGAGCCCCTGCTCGGGTCGTCCTGGTCCGGCCGCACCGCCCACGGCCTCGGCAAGCCCCAGCCCTCCTCTTGTCGTGCTGCTGCGGCTCCGCCGCCCCCCCAACCGCGCTGCTGGCCCGCGCCGCGGCCAACCCCTCTCCATCGACGCCCGGCTCCGGCCGCTCCGGCCGCCGCGGCCGACGACTCCCCTGGCCGGTGCCCTGCTGCGTTGGGTCAGGGGCTCGGCCCGCTAACGGGCGCCCCGTAGCCTCCTGCACCCGCGCGCCCATGCGCCCACACCCGTTAAGGCCCCCTGGGGCCACTGACATGGGGGCCCCAGCCCCAGAACGTTTTGTTAAAAAAAAGGAATTAAAAATAATACATAAAATAAATAAAATAAATAAATAGATAACAATAATTTAATTAATTAATTAATTAAGGAATTAATTAAGTTAATTAATCATAATTACATTAACCTAACTAACTAATTAGTTTAATTAAACAGTAGTTAGATTAGTTAAACACTAATTAGACTAAACAGTCAATGACTAGTGGGACCCACACGTCAGTTGACCAGTCAACACCTCTGTTGACTGCTGACGTCATGCTGACGTCATGATGACGTCAGCAAATACTGTTTTGGATAATGTTGAATTTAAATAAATAATTAAAATCAGAAAATGATTAAATCTTTAGAAAATCATATCTTTTAATCCGTAACTCGGATGAAAATACTTTCTACATGAAAGTTGATCAGAACAACGAGACGAATCCGGATACGCAGCCCGTTCATCCGCCACCCATCCCTAGCATAGCAAACACGCAACTTTTCCCCTCCGGTTCATCCGTCCAAAAATGCGAAACTCCGGGGATACTTTCCCGGATGTTTTCCCCCTTCACCGGTATCACCTCCTACTGCGTTAGGTCACCCCTAGCACCGCGTATCACCATGTTATGCTTTGTGTTGCTTTGATTGCTCCATTATTTATTGTGTTCCCCCTCCGTTACTTCTTTCCGCTAGACGTCGAGACTGCCGGCGACCCCCAGTTCGACTACGGAGTTGGTGACCCCTCCTTGCCAGAGCAACCAGGCAAGCCCCCCCCTTGATCACCAGATATCGCCTATTCTTTTCTATACTGCTTGCATTAGAGTAGTGTAGCATGTTACTGTTCGGTTACTCCTATTCTGTTGCATAGCCTGTCATTGTTGCTACAGTCGTTGATACCCTACCTGCAATCCTAAATGCTTAGTATAGGATGCTAGTTTATCATCATTGGCCCTACATTCTTGTCAGTCTGCCTTGCTATACTATTGGGCCGTGATCACTCGGGAGGTGATCACGGGTATATACTATACATACATACATACTATACAGACGGTGACTAAAGTCGGGTCAGCTCGATGAGTACCCGCAAGTGATTCTGATGAGGGGGCTGAAGGGACAGGTGGCTCCATCCCGGTAGAGGTGGGCCTGGGTTCCCGACGGCCCTCGACTGTTACTTTGTGGCGGAGCGACAGGGCAGGTTGAGACCACCTAGGAGACAGGTGGGCCTGGCCCTGTTCGGCGTTCGCGGATACTTAACACGCTTAACGAGATCTTGGTATTTGATCTGAGTTGGCTACGAGCCTATACGCACTAACCATCTACGCGGGAGTAGTTATGGGTATCCCGACGTCGTGGTATCAGCCGAAGCACTTCAGACGTCAGCGACGGAGCGGCGCGCGCCGGATTGGAACGTAAGCCTGCTCTTGTATTAAGGGGGCTAGTTCTGCTTCCGGCCGCCCACGCAACATGCAGGTGTGCTATGGGCGATGGGCCCAGACCCCTGTGCGCTTAGGTTTAGACCGGCGTGCTGGCCTCTCTGTTTTGCCTAGGTGGGGCTGCGACGTGTTGATCTTCCGCGGCCGGGCATGACCCAGGAAAGTGTGTCCGGCCAAATGGGATCAAGCGTGTTGGGTTATGTGGTGCACTCCTGCAGGGAAGTTAATCTATTCGAATAGTCGTGATCTTCGGTAACAGGACGACTTGGAGTTGTACCTTGACCTTATGACAACTAGAACTAGATACTTAATAAAACACACCCTTCCAAGTTCCACAGACAACCCGATGATCGCTTTTCCACAGGGCGACGAGGGGAGGATCGCCGGGTAGGATGATGCTATGCGATGCTTCTTGGAGTTGCTACTTGGAGTTGCTACTTGGAGATGCTACTTGGAGGACTTCAATCTACTCTCTTCTATATGCTGCAAGATGGAGGCTGCCAGAAGCGTAGTCTTCGACAGGATTAGCTATCCCCCTCTTATTTTGGCATTCTGCAGTTCAGTCCAGCGATATGGCCCTTTACACATATACCCATGCATATGTAGTGTAGCTCCTTGCTTGCGAGTACTTTGGATGAGTACTCACGGTTGCTTTTCTCCCTCTTTTTCCCCTTTCCCTTCTACCTGGTTGTCGCAACCAGATGCTGGAGTCCAGGAGCCAGACGCCACCGTCGACGCCGACTACTACACCGGAGGTGCCTACTACTACGTGCAGCCCGCTGACGACGACCAGGAGTAGTTTAGGAGGATCCCAGGCAGGAGGCCTGCGCCTCTTTCGATCTGTATCCCAGTTTGTGCTAGCCTTCTTAAGGCAAACTTGTTTAACTTATGTCTGTACTCAGATATTGTTGCTTCCGCTGACTCGTCTATGATCGAGCACTTGTATTCGAGCCCTCGAGGCCCCTGGCTTGTATTATGATGCTTGTATGACTTATTTTATTTGTAGAGTTGTGTTGTGATATCTTCCCGTGAGTCCCTGATCTTGATCGTACACATTTGCGTGCATGATTAGTGTACGATTGAATCGGGGGCATCACAAGTTGGTATCAGAGCCGACTGCCTGTAGGAATCCCCCTTTCCAACTCCTTGGCCGAAGTCGGGTCTAGTCATTGAAAAACTTTTACTAACATGGCTGTGTGGCCCATGGGCCCACGTCGCCATCGGGAGGTATTAGGATCTTTTATTCCTCGACCTTTACTCTGGGATTCTGAACCCTCTTCTATTCGGGTTAAATGATTTTCTAAAATCTAACTTTAGGTTCTCGAAAACGCTTTCTCCCGGAGAGCCCCTTCAGTCTAGATGATCGCCGACTGCACATGAAGATTTCAAAGTTACTTTCCGATACTCTTTCAGGACTGCCCATTGCTTTTGCAATTCACTACCACCGAAATATCCCTATGGATAAATTCATACACCGTTCTTACTTTGTCCCCAGTTGTTCTTTTTATTACAAGACGCCCCGAAATACTCGTTGTTGTTCTTAGAATACTTACGCCTATTGCCTTGCAGTTCCTTACCACCTGAATACCCATACGGATAATTTCTTGCACTTATCGAGTATCCGCTCATCCCCAGTTGATTCATGTATTTCACAAAAGTCTTCGAAATGCCATTCGATCTTCCGAAAATCCCGAGCAGCCTATTGCTCTTGGAATTTCTTGTTTAATTTCATTATGATTAATCCCATAAGTATAGAAATCTTATTGACATTCCTTGTCATTATCATTTTGAGTCTGTTGACTCAATATGTTGCGAATGCACGTAATCATCAGTTGATCCTTTTAAATTATCTCTCCGGCTCAGACGTCTTTCAAACATGAGATAGTTCTCGACCAAACTATCTGTCGTCGATTGTGCCTCTGGTATATTCAATTGATCCATCCTTGATCAGAACGTCTGCTTCTGATCCTTTGTTTTGGAAATCATAATTCCTTTTTATTTAAGCTTTGAATTATTCAGATGATTCCATAACCTGTTGCATTTGCATTCCTTCCTCTTCTGGTTGAGTACCGATACTCATATCAGATCCTTTGTGGACTATCAAGTCCTTTGTTGGATTGTTATCCGACAGTGTCCTTCACATTTGAACATTTTGTGAGTTCTTCCCCTTATACATGATGCCCTTGTTAAGTTGTATCCTCTGCTTGGCCAACCATGCTCTGCTTTCGGGCTTGTGTTATTTACTCTGGAAACTTGTGGTATATGTTTCTAAGAAGCCCCTATGGTTGAACATATGCCTTCTCTAAACCATGTGAACCCGAAAGTTTTCACGAGTCATACTTATCTGGTATTGCACCAGGTAAAACTTTCAACAACTAATGTCATCTTCGAAATACGAGAGGTGAATGGAAGATTATGCATTGAGGAAGTGGGAGTCGACCTTGAACTTTGTGTTCATGCCCATGGACGCGATGTATATCCTATCATGGAAGCTTCTTGTAATAATAACTATTTCCTTGATAGCTAACATATGGTATCTGTGAATTGATCCCTTGCAACCGTGGTTCCGACCATGATTGTTCTTCTTTGATCTCATTTCTCGGACAATTTAAAACAATTGTCTCCTATGGATCAATACGCCAGTCCAACCTTTACTTTGATGTTGTGTCGAGTATTACCCCCCTGGTATCTCGAGATTATCATGGAACTGCATAACTTCTTATGAGTTCTTCATCAAGTGCTACCTTCCAACTAATTCCAATTTTTCACGGGCTCTGAGTTATTATACACTCAAAGACACCGATAACTGAACCGAGTCCGCACTACGGTTCAACAACTCTTCAGTAAGCTTCTATAAATACGAGTTTGTACCCGATCACGCCATTCCTAGCCTGTTTGGCTATATCATTGTCGTGATGATTTTAACTGTGCTACCCGGTCCTTCTTCTCGGAGCACAATTTTCGACGATGAACTAACCTTACGTCGATCCTCATCGTCATACCATTTCGCCTTGAACAACAAGCTTGGTTTCGAGTTGTGTCGTACCCTTGGTTCCAATAACCTTTCACTTCATCATTACTTTGACTTGATGTCGTCGCCGATCGATTACATCTTCATGAACTCTCGCGACAAAGGTGTCGTGATCATCAACATTCTGAGCTCATCTAGGATATCAATTGAATTCATGATGAGAAATACCATCCTTGTCCCTCGATGATTTGAGTTATCATCGGCAACATTCTTGCCTTCCCCCCCCCCCAACACAAACTTGTTCACAACTTGTGTTGTACCTTGGTTTCCTTGCTATCCAGCAATTGTTCTTCTTTACCTCGGAAGTATTACCATCTCTTTTTGTCAAGAATGTGGTGAGAATTTCACCACCTCTTAATAATTCTTGATATCATAATACTTCTTGCCATCTTCGTTCATTCCTTGGTCCCCGTATTGTTTTCAACCGGAATACCGACAATGGAGCTATGACGTGTGAATTCAAAACTTCTAACAACCCTATTGCTTTGAAGTGAATGGGCAATAGTTCATTCTAAGTCCTTCGCTAATTGAATCACCATTCTGACATTGGTCATGCAACCCAACCCATATTTCGGGCGCACCTTTCAACCAATGTTTAATTGTGTATGTTTTCCTCGAGCATACTTCCTTATATCATTTGATCTGACAAATGTTATCTCCTTGTTCATTTAATGGTGGAAATCCATCTTTTGGGAATCTCGGTGAATTGCCGTTGAGTTCACCAGACACCTCCTTGTCCTCTCCTTGGGGTAATGATGGACTCTTGTTAACGGAAATCACTTCATAGTTCATTTCCCCGAGAATCTTACAATGTCATCTCGTCAATTTGCGTTGCACCTTTTCTTCTCAGGTATCCTAAGTCTGAGGTATCCTGACACCAATCGGATCTGAATCTTGGTCAGATATGATGGATGGGACAACTTTCCAGGAGTTATGTTGTTTGTCCTTTGATGACCCGGTAACATGATGTCATGCCTAGCACCCCCCCCCCCGGCTGGAGGACCTATCATTATAGATTCCTTTTCAGCAAGGTTATCCGTTCATCCATGGGAAAATTGTAAGACTTATTCTACAAGTTATTCCTGACGGATCCTTCGTGTTTCCAAAGTCTGATCTTCACACGAAGACCATGTCAAGGCTATCTCGAAGCATGTCAATGGTACTCCGATTTTCAACAAGAACATTCGAAGCACGATGCTAAATTTTATTTATCATTTATCCTAACACCGTTGTATGGGTAATGTCATGATATTTCTCTCCCCTTTCCTGAAGGGTTTTCTACGTTATATCCTATCATGGATATCATGCCCCGCTTGTCCTAGGGAAGGATATACCCCTGTAATATGTGTGTATACACATTTTCCTCCCCATTGTTTTGATTAAACCTGGAAATCACCTTTCCTTTCCATTGGTTTATTTAAACCCTTTCTATGATCTATATGATATAAACAATAATAATTCCCTACTTGTGCAAACACCTTGGTGTACAACTCGGTCAGTAAGACCCTGTTACTTTTGTTGATGACATTTCGGTAACCACCGATGGACGAGAACTTTGCCTATTGGCCCGCCTCGTTCAACGAGCAGGAAAATGGTTCTCTTCGTCCCTTGCCCCTGGTATCAACGTTGTTGCCAACATAATCGACATGCTATCCTCTGACATGCCTTTCTTGCATGATCACGCAAGACGTCTCCGCCCTTCCTACTTTTAACCCACATGGTGGGCCCATAACCCACAGATCCATAGGATCAAAACCTGACTCTCCTGTACACCCTGTTGTCAAAGTTATCCCTCGTGCTTGACTTTCTATGTAATTCACGGGCCACCCGCCTGTTGATCTATTCTGTATCGGACACAATACTTATTCCTGTTGCTCTAAACCCCATTCACACTCTGTTTCAGGAAATGAACGATTGCCTATCCGCTTGAAACTTCTTATTGCAACGTCTTACTTTGCTCTCAATGTGTTTCGTTTGTTCAGCTCGAGAGATACTCATATGTTCATACTTGGGAAACCCCTAGAAGATTTTCCCTTATAAAATCCTATCGTTGTAGAAGCTGCCCCTTACCTATTCATAGGTATGATGGAGGTCCCGAAGAAAGGATGACAATTGATCATGGTGACTAGAAGCAGTGAAATGAAGACATCAACGAAGTGGATCAACCTCTTAGAAAGGGCAGCCAAGACCGAGAAGACTCGTTAGGTTTTTCGCTACCAACACCTTCGCCCCTTACTCCACCGCTTAAATCTCGGGACGAGATTTCTTGTAGTGGAGGAGAATTGTGACGCCCGGGTAATTAAGCTACAGTGAACCTCTGCTAATGATGCCACGTCACCTCGATTACTGTTCCTAATCACGTGTTAGTTCGAAACTGATTCAAATTCAAATTCAAAATCAACCAAAGAATAAAAGTTTTCAAATATTAAAACTAAAATGTTCCGAGTGAGCCAAATATTGCATAGGTAATTATGGTGGAGAAAGCACACCTTTATAAAATGTTTAAACACTCTAAAATGAATAAAAAAGTAACAATAATAATTATTTATATGCTTTCAAAATGTTAAACAATTTCAAAACTATTTTGTTTCGGTGCTAAGTGGTTTGTGGCTGTGGCTTAGTTTGCAAACTCTCTTTTGGTGCCACTGTAGTATTTTACTAAAATGAGAAATAAAAGAAAACACAAAAACAGAAAACAATACAAAAGAGAAAAAAAGAACTAAAACCTAAAGCTAACAGAAAAAAAGTGGAAGACCCCCTCCCTGGGCCGTGGCCCAACTGGACCAGCCCACTGGCCCAGACCGGCCCCCACTCCCCCATAACCCCACTAAACCGAAACCCTAACCCCTCACTCGCTCCACTCCCTCCCCCGATTCCCCTGGATCGGGATCGATCCCCATCTCCCCTCACCCTCGCTCCTCTCGCTTCCCCCGAACCAGATCGGGACGCAACGCCCCCCCCTTGCTAGACCCCGCCGCCCCTGGCGCCCGTCGCCACCACCGCTCCGCCATCGCCAAGCCGCCTCCTTGCCGGAGAGGGGACGGATCCCGGGGGCCCTGCCGCGGATCCGGCCTCCCTCGCCGCCCGTCCACGACCACGCTAACGCGGGCCCCCGCCCGGAGCTACCTCGCCCCCGCCGCACGAGGACCGCGTCGCCGGACTGCCTCCTCGACGCCGTCGTCCCCGCCCTCTTCCTCATCCCCCACTGCCTAGCCCCTACGCGCCCCTCCCTGTGAGCACCTCTCCTCCTCCCCGCGCTGTGCCTGAATGGCGCCCCGGCACGCGCCTAGCTCCGACCCAGCCCGGTGTGTCAACGGGCGCGCTCGCTGTGACGCCCCCGATTCAATCGTACACTAATCGTGCACGCAAATGTGTACGATCAAGATCAGGGACTCACGGGAAGATATCACAACACAACTCTAAAAGATAAATAAGTCATACAAGCATCATAATACAAGCCAGGGGCCTCGAGGGCTCGAATACAAGTGCTCGATCATAGACGAGTCAGCGGAAGCAACAATATCTGAGTACAGACATAAGTTAAACAAGTTGCCATAAGATGGCTAGCACAAACTGGGATACAGATCGAAAGAGGCGCAGGCCTCCTGCCTGGGATCCTCCTAACTACTCCTGGACGTCATCAGCGGGCTGCACGTAGTAGTGGCACCTCCGGTGTAGTAGGGGTTGTCGTCGACGGTGGCGTCTGGCTCCTGGACTCCAGCATCTGGTTGCGACAACCAGAAAGAACGGAAAAGGGGAAAAAGGGGGGAGAAAGCAACCGTGAGTACTCATCCAAAGTACTCGCAAGCAAGGAACTACACTACATATGCATGGGTATATGTGTAAGGAGGCCATATCAGTGGACTGAACTGCAGAATGCCAGAATAAGAGGGGGATAGCTAATCCTGTCGAAGACTACGCTTCTGGCAGCCTCCGTCTTGCATCAAGTAGAAGAGAGTAGATTGAAGTCCTCCAAGTAGCATCTCCAAGTAGCATCTCCAAATAGCATCTCCAAGTAGCATATCCAAGTAGCATAATCCTACCCGGCGATCCCCTCCTCGTATCCCTGAGAGAGAGCGACCACCGGTTGTATCTGGCACTTGGAAGGGTGTGTTTTATTAAGTATCCGGTTCTAGTTGTCATAAGGTCAAGGTACAACTCCAAGTCGTCCTGTTACCGAAGATCACGGCTATTCGAATAGATTAACTTCCCTGCAGGGGTGCACCACATTGCCCAACACGCTCGATCCCATTTGGCCGGACACACTTTCCTGGGTCATGCCCGGCCTCGGAAGATCAACACGTCGCAGCCCCACCTAGGCAAAACAGAGAGGCCAGCACGCCGGTCTAAACCTAAGCGCACAGGGGTCTGGGCCCATCGCCCATAGCACACCTGCATGTTGCGTACGCGGCCGAAAGCGGAACTAGCCCCCTTAATACAAGAGCAGGCTTACATTCCAATCCGGCGCGCGCCGCTCCGTCGCTGACGTCTGAAGTGCTTCGGCTGATACCACGATGTCGGGATACCCATAACTACTCCCACGTAGATGGTTAGTGCGTATAGGCTCGTAGCCAGACTCAGATCAAATACCAAGATCTCGTTAAGCGTGTTAAGTATCCGCGAACGCCGAACAGGACCAGGCCCACCTGTCTCCTAGGTGGTCTCAACCTGCCCTATCGCTCCGCCACAAAGTAACAATCGGGGGCCGTCGGGAACTCAGGCCCACCACTACCTGGATGGAGCCACCTGCCCCTTCAGCCCCCATCTCCAAACAGCATCACCAGTAATGTAACCGTGTAAAGTATATAGTATATGCCCGTGATCACCTCCCGAAGTGATCACAGCCCAGTAGTATAGCATGGCAGACGGACAAGAGTGTAGGGTCACTGATGGAACACTAGCATCCTATACTAAGCATTTAGGATTGCGGGTAAGGTATCAATGACTGTAGCAGCAATGACAGGCTATGCATCAGAATAGGATTAATGGAAAGCAGTAACATGCTACACTACTCTAATGCAAGCAGTATAGAGAAGAGTAGGCGATATCTGGTGATCAAAGGGGGGGCTTGCCTGGTTGCTCTGGCAAGAGAGAGGGGTCGTCAACTCCGTAGTCGAACTGGTCAGCAGCAGCGTCGGTCTCGTAGTCTACCGGAGAGAAGAGGGGGAAGAAATAATGAATACAGAGCAAACAAAGTATCACAAAATATAACAAGGCAATGCGTGGTGTTCGGTGTGCCCTAACGCGGTAGTAGGTGATACCGGTGAAGGGGGAAAAACATCCGGGAAAGTATTCCCGGTGTTTCGTGTTTTCGGGCAGAGGAGCCGGAGGGGGAAAGTTGCGAGTTCGATAGGTTAGGGGTGTGTGGCGGACGAACGGACTGCGTATCCGGATTCGTCTCGTCGTTCTGAGCAACTTTCATGTTGAAAATATTTTAATCCGAGTTACGGATTAAAAGATATGATTTTTAAAAGATTTTAACAATTTTGGAATTTATTTATTTATTTAATTAATTCGAAAAAATGTATTTATGACGTCAGCATGATGTCATGCTGACGTCAGCAGTCAACAGGGGTTGACTGAGTCAACCCTGACATGTGGGCCCCGTTCGTCATACTCTGCTAACTAATTAACCTAGCTTCGTTTGATTAACAGAAGTTAATTAGGTTAATTAGTCATTAGGTTAATCTAATTATAGTTTAATTAAACTTAACTAGTTAATTAAATTAATTAAACTGGATTAATTAACTTAATTAATTACTTGATTAATTAATTAATTAATTAATAATTTTATTAAATCATTTTTTTATTTTTATTAATTTTTTTAATTCCTTTTTTTAAGGGGGTTGGGGCCCGTTTGTCTGTGGCACAGAGGCCTAGCGGGCGGGGCGCTAGCGGGTGGAGTCGGCGCGGGCGTCGGGCGCCAGACGGGCGAGTGCTCGCCCGTAGGGATTGCAGCGGGGCGAGGCCACCGGGGCTGCAGTGGGGCGCCGGCCAGGGCGGTGGCGTGGTGGCCGGCAGGGTGGCCGCGGGGCAGATGCGGGCCGCCGCCAGCAAGGTCAGGCGGAGGCGGGTGCGGCCAGGGGGCAGCGCGGGCGCGTGGCCACGCATGGGCGAGGGGCGACGGCGAGTGAGCGTGTGCGCGTGCGGAGCACGGCGACCGCGATGACGGGGAAAGAGGGAGAGGCCAGGGGGGGTGCTCACGGCGCGGAGTAGGGTTCGGGGCAGCGGGCTCGGCGGAGGTCGGGGAGGTCCGACGAGGGAGAGGATGAGGACGACGTCGGTGGTGGTGGCGCGGATCGATCTGGCGGCTTCAGGGTCGGTGACGGGGCGAGGCGACGGCGGAGAGGACGGCGACATCGGGCGCGGTGGGGGCTCGGTGCTGCGAGTCGGGGAGGAGGACGAGGAAGCGAGGTCGGGCCGGCGAGTCGGAGCGACGGGCGCCGGCGGTGCGGCGACGAGCGGCGTCAGGGGCGACGAGGCAAGCCCCGGTCCAGATCGGATCGGGGGGGGAGAGCATAGTAGGGAGGGGCGAGTGGGGATCGTGGGATGGGGCGACGGGATCAGGGGCGAGCCCGATCCAGCTCGTGGGGGCGACGGGGGAGGGAGTGGGAGGTGCTGCGGGTGGGGCTAGGGTTCGGTGGGAGGAGATAAGGAGGAGTGGGGGAGTGGCCGGCTGGGCCTGGTGGGTTGGCCCAGTGGGGGGTTGTGGCCTGCTGGGCCGAAGCCCAGTGGGGGGAGGGTTTGCTTCCTCCTTTTTTTTAGCTTTGTTTTTTTTTCTGTTTTCTTTTCTTTATCTATTTTCTTTTAATTTCTGTTTTATAAAATATAAATACAACTCCTAATTTAATGTTATAATTTATTCTACTGCCCCAAAAGTTTGACACCTAATTAAAATAGTTTGCATTATTATTATTTTTAAAAGGCATTTAATTAATTGTCATAGCTGCTATTTTAATTAGTTTAGAGCCTTTAAACATTTTATAAAATTTGTGGTTTCTCCACTAGTATTACCCATGATTTATTTGACACATTTTGGACATTTTAGTTCTAATGTTTGAAAACTTTTGTTGTTCGCCTAAATCTCAAATTTGAATTTGAATCGTTTTCGAACTAACGCGAGATTAGCGACAGTAACGGAGGTGACGTGGTGTCATTAGCAGAGGTTATTGTAGCTTCATTATCCGGGCGTCACACTCGCGCCCGCCCCCGTCCGCACACACGCCCCGTTCCGGCCATGGACTCGCGGTGACCACCGCACCCGTGGCGCTCTTGCCTGCGTCGATGAGCCCCTGCTCGGGTCGTCCTGGTCCGGCCGCACCGCCCACGGCCTCGGCAAGCCCCAGCCCTCCTCTTGTCGTGCTGCTGCGGCTCCGCCGCCCCCCCAACCGCGCCGCTGGCCCTCGCCGCGGCCAACCCCTCTCCATCGACGCCCGGCTCCGGCCGCTCCGGCCGCCGCGGCCAACGACTCCCCTGGCCGGTGCCCTGCTGCGTTGGGTCAGGGGCTCGGCCAACTAACGGGCGCCCCGTAGCCTCCTGCACCCGCGCGCCCATGCGCCCACACCCGTTAAGGCCCCGTGGGGCCACTGACATGGGGGCCCCAGCCCCAGAACGTTTTGTTAAAAAAAAGGAATTAAAAATAATATATAAAATAAATAAAATAAATAAATAGATAATAATAATTTAATTAATTAATTAATTAAGGAATCAATTAAGTTAATTAATCATAATTACATTAACCTAACTAACTAATTAGTTTAATTAAACAGTAGTTAGATTAGTTAAACACTAATTAGACTAAACAGTCAATGACTAGTGGGACCCACACGTCAGTTGACCAGTCAACACCTCTGTTGACTGCTGACGTCATGCTGACGTCATGATGACGTCAGCAAATACTGTTTTGGATAATGTTGAATTTAAATAAATAATTAAAATCAGAAAATGATTAAATCTTTAGAAAATCATATCTTTTAATCCGTAACTCGGATGAAAATACTTTCTACATGAAAGTTGATCAGAACAACGAGACGAATCCGGATACGCAGCCCGTTCGTCCGCCACCCATCCCTAGCATAGCAAACACGCAATTTTCCCCTCCGGTTCATCCGCCCAAAAACGCGAAACTCCGGGGATACTTTCCCGGATGTTTTCCCCCTTCACCGGTATCACCTCCTACTGCGTTAGGTCACCCCTAGCACCGCGTATCACCATGTTATGCTTTGTGTTGCTTTGATTGCTCCATTATTTATTGTGTTCCCCCTCCGTTACTTCTTTCCGCTAGACCTCGAGACTGCCGGCAACCCCCAGTTCGACTACGGAGTTGGTGACCCCTCCTTGCCAGAGCAACCAGGCAAGCCCCCCCCTTGATCACCAGATATCGCCTATTCTTTTCTATACTGCTTGCATTAGAGTAGTGTAGCATGTTACTGTTCGGTTACTCCTATTCTGTTGCATAGCCTGTCATTGTTGCTACAGTCGTTGATACCCTACCTGCAATCCTAAATGCTTAGTATAGGATGCTAGTTTATCATCATTGGCCCTACATTCTTGTCAGTCTGCCTTGCTATACTATTGGGCCGTGATCACTCGGGAGGTGATCACGGGTATATACTATACATACATACATACTATACAGGCGGTGACTAAAGTCGGGTCAGCTCGATGAGTACCCGCAAGTGATTCTGATGAGGGGGCTGAAGGGATAGGTGGCTCCATCCCGGTAGAGGTGGGCCTGGGTTCCCGACGGCCCTCGACTGTTACTTTGTGGCGGAGCGACAGGGCAGGTTGAGACCACCTAGGAGACAGGTGGGCCTGGCCCTGTTCGGCGTTCGCGGATACTTAACACGCTTAACGAGATCTTGGTATTTGATCTGAGTTGGCTACGAGCCTATACGCACTAACCATCTACGCGGGAGTAGTTATGGGTATCCCGACGTCGTGGTATCAGTCGAAGCACTTCAAACGTCAGCGACGGAGCGGCGCGCGCCAGATTGGAACGTAAGCCTGCTCTTGTATTAAGGGGGCTAGTTCTGCTTCCGGCCGCCCACGCAACGTGCAGGTGTGCTATGGGCGATGGGCCCAGACCCCTGTGCGCTTAGGTTTAGACCGGCGTGCTGGCCTCTCTGTTTTGCCTAGGTGGGGCTGCGACGTGTTGATCTTCCGCGACCGGGCATGACCCAGGAAAGTGTGTCCGGCCAAATGGGATCAAGCGTGTTGGGTTATGTGGTGCACCCCTGCAGGGAAGTTAATCTATTCGAATAGCCGTGATCTTCGGTAACAGGACGACTTGGAGTTGTACCTTGACCTTATGACAACTAGAACCGGATACTTAATAAAACACACCCTTCCAAGTTCCACAGACAACCCGGTGATCGCTTTTCCACAGGGCGACGAGGGGAGGATCGCCGGGTAGGATTATGCTATGCGATGCTTCTTGGAGTTGCTACTTGGAGTTGCTACTTGGAGATGCTACTTGGAGGACTTCAATCTACTCTCTTCTATGTGCTGCAAGACGGAGGCTGCGAGAAGCGTAGTCTTCGACAGGATTAGCTATCCCCCTCTTATTCTGGCATTCTGCAGTTCAGTCCACCGATATGGGCCTTTACACATATACCCATGCATATGTAGTGTAGCTCCTTGCTTGCGAGTACTTTGGATGAGTACTCACGGTTGCTTTTCTCCCTCTTTTTCCCCTTTCCCTTCTACCTGGTTGTCGCAACCAGATGCTGGAGTCCAGGAGCCAGACGCCACCGTCGATGCCGACTACTACACCGGAGGTGCCTACTACTACGTGCAGCCCGCTGACGACGACCAGGAGTAGTTTAGGAGGATCCCAGGCAGGAGGCCTGCGCCTCTTTCGATCTGTATCCCAGTTTGTGCTAGCCTTCTTAAGGCAAACTTGTTTAACTTATGTCTGTACTCAGATATTGTTGCTTCCGCTGACTCGTCTATGATCGAGCACTTGTATTCGAGCCCTCGAGGCCCCTGGCTTGTATTATGATGCTTGTATGACTTATTTTATTTGTAGAGTTGTGTTGTGATATCTTCCCGTGAGTCCCTGATCTTGATCGTACACATTTGCGTGCATGATTAGTGTACGATTCAATCGGGGGCGTCACAATATTCTCATGAACGTTAGAATCATTACCAAGAAACTAAAGTACCTGATAATTTAATCGGCGTGCGCGAGCTCTAGTAATTGGTCCAATATATGTAGCAGTAGGGGCTGTGGGTGTAACTGTGGTATTGATGTCCTCATCATCCTCCCCTTCTTGAAATGAAGTCGTCCTCTATGGAAGCTCATTTTCCTCTCCCAAATAAGGCTTCAAATCTGCAATGTTAAAAGTGGGACTAACCCCAAAATCTACATGTAGCTCAAGTTTATATGCATTATCATTTATTTTCTCTAACACCTTAAAAGGACCATCAACACGTGGCATTAGCTTTGATTTGCGCAAATTAGGAAACCTATCCTTACGCAAATGTAACCAAACAAGATCTCCAGGTGCAAACACAACATGTTTTCTACCCTTATCTCCAACAAGTTTATATTTAGCGTTCATACGCTCAATGTTTTCCTTAGTTAACTCATGCATTTTAAGATCAATTCAGCATGTTGTTTAGCATCAAAATTAACCTTCTCCGAAGATGGAAGAGGCAACAAATCAATAGGTGCATGAGGTAGAAAACCATACACAATTTCAAAAGGGCACATCTTAGTAGTAGAATGCAATGAACGATTATAAGCAAATTCAATATGAGGCAAGCATTCTTCCCACATTTTCTTATTATTCTTCAAAACAGCCCAAAGCATAGTAGACAATGTTCTATTGACTACTTCAGTTTGTCCATCAGTTTGGGGGTGACAAGTAGTACTAAAAAGCTGTTTAGTCCCCAACTTAGCCCATAAACATCTCCAAAAGTGGCTAAGAAATTTAGTATCATGATCTGAAACAATAGTATTTGGCACACCATGCAAGCGAATAATTTCACGAAATAACAAATCAGCAACATTAACAACATCATCGCTTTTATGACATGGTATAAAGTGTGCCATTTTTGAGAATCTATCCACGACAACAAATATGCTATCCCTCCCCTTCTTTGTTCAAGGTAAACCTAAAACAAAGTCCATAGATATATCCTCCCAAGGAACACTAGGTACAGGCAAAGGCATATATAAACCATGAGGATTGAGTCGTGACTTAGCTTTTTGACATGTAGTGCAGCGAGCAACAAAACGCTCAACATCCCCTCTCATATTTGGCCAAAAGAAATGTGTAGCAAGTATATCCTCCGTCTTCTTCACGCCAAGGTGTCCCATTAATCCTCCTCCATGCGCCTCCTGCAAAAACAAAAGACGAACGGAGCTAGCTGGAATGCATAGCTTGTTAGCACGAAACACAAATCCATCGTTAACGACAAACTTCTTCCATGTTCTCCCTTCTTTACAATTCTGCAATACATCTTCAACATCATGCACATATTGATCTTTGATGGTCTCCAAACCAAATATTTTAAAGTCAAGTTGTGAAAGCATAGTATAACGACAAGACAATGCATCACCAAAAACATTTTCTTTACCCTTCTTGTGTTTAATGACATAAGGGGAAGTCTCAATGAATTCAACCCATTTAGCGTGTCTACGGTTCAGTTCTGCTTGACTTTTAATGTGTTTCAAAGATTCATGATCAAAATGTATAACAAATTCTTTGGGCCATAAATAATGTTGCCATGTTTCGAAGTCCGAACAAGAGCATATAATTCTTTATCATAAGTAGAATAGTTCAGACTAGGCCCACTTAATTTTTCAGAAAAGTATGCAACTGGTTTGCCATCTTGTAATAACACACCTCCTAATCCAATTTCACTAGCATCACATTCAAGATCAAAAGTCTTATGAAAATCAGGAAGTTGGAGTAAAGGAGCATGTGTCAACTTATCTTTCAATACCGTGAAGGCTTCTTCCTGTGCGGTACCCCAAACAAAAGGCACACCTTCTTTGTATGCTCATTGAGAGGTGCAGCAATGGTGCTGAAATCTCTCACAAAATGCCTATAGAATCCAGCGAGGCCAAGAAAACTCCTCACTTGTGTGACCGTTTTGGGCTGCGGCCAACTCTCAATAGCTTCAATCTTGGCTTTATCAACTTGAATTCCATGTGGAGTAACAACATAGCCAAGAAAAGATACTCGATCGGTGCAAAAGGTGCACTTCCCAAGGTTACCAAACAAACATGCATCATGTCGAGCAATAAAAACAACACGTAAATGTTCCAAATGTTCCTCCAAAGATCTGCTATAAATCAGTATATCATCAAAATAGACTACCACAAATCGTCCAATGAAAGCACGTAAAACTTCGTTCATTAATCTCATGAAAGTACTTTGTGCATTAGTTAACCCAAAAGGCATGACTAACCACTCATATAATCCAAACTTAGTTTTAAATGTTGTTTTCCATTCATCTCCCAATTTCATACAAATTTGATGGTATCCACTACGCAAATCAACTTTGGAGAATATTGTAGAGCCACTCAATTCATCAAGCATATCATCTAGCCTAGGAATAGGATGACGATAACGAATAGTAATATTATTAATGCCTCTACAATCAACACACATACGCGATGTACCATCCCTTTTTGGCACTAGTATGATATGAATAGCACAAGGACTAAGAGATTCGTGTATATAACCTTTGTTGAGCAGCTCCTGTACTTGACGCATAATCTCCTTCGTCTCCTATGGATTGGTACGGTATGGCACACGGTTTGGCAGCGAAGCACCGGGAATTAAGTCAATCTGATGCTCAGTGCCTCGAATGGGTGGTAATCCCGGTGGCACGTCTTGAGGAAGGACGTCAGTGAACTCCTGCAAAATGTTAGTGACTGTAGGAGGCAAAGAGGAAGGTACATCCTCGAAAGAAAATAATGCCTCTTTGCACACAAACGCATAGCAAACAGATTTGCTGAAATCTAGATCATCAATATCAGATTTGGTGGCAAGTAAACATGCACTTTTCAATTTAATTCCAGAAGCAACACTAGATGGTTTATTATTGGCTTCATTTGTTGCTCAAATTCTTTTGCCACAATCTGATTTTCACTCTTATTTTTCTCCTGTTTTGCATTATTAGCTCTATTAATATCATCTTTCAAAATAGAATCAGGAGTCATAGGAAGCAAAGTAATATTTTTATCCTTATGAACAAGAGTACACTGATTGTTTCTACCATGGAGTACATATTTTTTTATCAAATTGCCATGGTCTACCAAGTAATAAGGAACATGCTTGCATAGGTACCACATCACAATCAACATAATGAGCATATGTAGAGATACTAAAATGCACACGAACAGTACGTGTTACCTTAAACTTGTCGTTGTTGTTGAATCATTGGATGTAGTAAGGATGTGGATGTGGTCTTGTGGTGTGAGATAGCTTCTCCACCATCTCTATGCTAGCCAAGTTGTTGCAGTTCCCTCCATCTATGAAGACGCGCACAGAACGTTCCTTCACAACTCCCTTTGTATGGAACAAATTATGCCTCTGATTTTGCTCAGCTTGTGTGACCTGCACACTCAAAACACATTGAGCAACTAAACATTCATACCTGTCAGCGTCTTCAGGAGCCATGTATTGCGTCTCATGATCAGAACCATCTCCATCGTGTTCTTCACTTGTAATAAGACCCATAGTCTCCTCATCATAGTCACTAGCGGAATCATACCCACCATCCTCAGTAGCAATCATCACACGCTTAGATGGGTATTCTCTCGCATAATGACCTCCACCCTTGCAACGACGACAAATAATATCATGTGTTTGCCCTGTTGATGCCATGGATGAAGAAGAGCTCTGTACGGGACCAGAAGGTGTACTCATGGCAGATGGTGGTGGTGGTGCTTGTTTTCTTGTATCTCGGTTGGAATTGGCGACTGAAGTCAGTGGTGCTGTAGCAGGACGTGTGGGAGTAGAGGATGTACGTGGTGTCCATGATGAAGATCGACCTGCAGAAAAATTAGTTCGCGCCAATGCCTATTGATCATGCACTTCACGTTCAACTTTACAAGCAAGATGGAATAAACGAGTGATATTATTATACTCCTTATACTCTAGAATGGTTTGAATCTCTTTATTTAATCCACCCATAAACATGCAAGCATAGCTTCATTATCCTCAACAATACCACATCTAATCATGCTAGTTTGTAATTCCTGATAATATTCTTCTACAAAAAAATTCCATGTCTTAAACGTTGCAATTTTTGAAGCAATTCACGTTGATAATATGGTGGAACCCAGGGAGTACGCATAGCAGTTTTCAAAGCAACCCAAGTAGTTGGAATAGGATATAATCTACAATGTTCAGAACACCAAACAGAAGCAAAACTAGTGAATTCACAAACAGCAGCAGCAACATGTCTCTCCTCAGGATATTGTAAGCATGTGAAACGTTGTTCAGTTTCTAACTCCCAAGTAAGATATACATCAGGAATGTATCTACCCTCAAACGGTGGAATATTCAATTTCAGTTTAGGAATATGATCATAATCTCATACCTGAGGTGGTAGTGCAGGCCTACCATTGCGATTATATGCCTGTGGACGACCTGGTGCTGGTGGTTGCACGTAGTTCTGATTTTGATCAACCTCATCCTCGTAATTGCCCGCAAATCGTCATCCTCCTCGGCACCAGCAGCTGCAGTAGCAGGAGCCAAAGAAGCATCAACAGTAGGTACAATACCACCAGAAGTTTGGCCATCCTCAAGAGGAACACGCTTCACTCGTCCAAACTGATTCGGAAGGGGGGCGTTGTTGTTGTCATTGCAGAGGTGTGATAGGTGCAGCCAGTGGAGTTTGGGGAAGACGCTTGAGAAATTCATTAAACTTGTTATCCAGCTTTGTCTTGAACGACTTCTCCATGGCATCTATCTTCTCCATAGCCTCTTCAAATCTGTTTAGGACATCTCCCACTTGGCCACTCATCATTTACTGAAATTTATCATGCAACTCCTTGTTCGTCATGTTCTCCCAGTCAATCTCGTCGTCTTGTGGTCCTACCATGGTTAGCAGCAATAGAAGCACACAAGAATATGATCCTACAGACTACTAGAAAGTGGCGGGGTGTCACAAATCCATCAAGCGAATCTCAAATTCTTACCAGTTCTTACCCAGTAGCAGGTGGTGATCGGCAACCATTGTAGTCAAAACTCTCAAAGGTTGGACAGAGCGATTACCAGGTGGTGTAAAACGCACGACGTAGATGTATGTGGAGCTGGGAAGGCTTATAATATGGTAGAAAAAAGGGTCAGCAATAATCAATTCAGAGATGCAAAATTGAATAAACACTCAATGACGGTACTGTGCTGGTCCTAGGCTAGACCGTTCTAGAGACGCGAGCCTAGAACACTAACAAAATCACGATGCTGCATGTAAACAAGGGAGGAGAGCACTGAATTTTTCTCTCTTTTTTCCCTCTTTTTTTTGCTCCGCAACAATTTTCTTCCGAAAAAGTCTACAAATGGTCTAAAAACTGCCTAGCCAGATTTTGTTTTGAAACTGGAACTATTTTTTTTACTGCGGGTGGCACGGAAGTTGGGGAGTCCGATTCTGTGACGACTCGGAGTATGGCGTGATCTGGAAATCTAAAATAGAGTAACAAATACTGGACTCGGACTAGGACTGGTGGCGGAGATGAATCTGGTGGAACTTGGACTGCTGGCGGAGATGAATCTAGTGGAACTCGGACTGGTGACGGATATATGTTGCAGGTGGACTCGGATTGGCGTGATGGCGGCGGATATGTGGTGGCGTATATGGACTCGAATTGGCGACAAATATGTGGGGTGGTATATGGCAGCGGCGATGATGTTGGTGCGGTGGTGGTTTATGGCAGCGACGATGATGATGGTGCGTGATGACCCATAAGTGTAGGGGATCTACCGTAGTCCTTTCGATAAGTAAGAGTGTCGAACCCAACGAGGAGCGGAAGGAAATGACAAGAGGTTTTCAGTAAGGTATTCTCTGCAAGCACTAAAATTATCGGTAACATCTCTGCAAGCACTGAAATTATCGGTAACATATAGTTTTGTGATAAGGTAATTTGTAACGGGTAACAAGCAATGAAAGTAAATAAGGTGCAACAAGGTGGCCCAATCCTTTTTGTAGCAAAGGACAAGCCTGGACAAGTTCTTATATAGAGAAAAGCACTCCCGAGGACACATGGGAATTATCGTCAAGCTACTTTTCATCACGCTCATATGATTCGCGTTCGTTACTTTGATAATTTGATATGTGGGTGGACCGGTGCTTGGGTACTGCCTTCTTGAACAAGCATCCCACTTATGATTAACCCCTATTGCAAGCATCTGCAACTACAAAAGAAGTATTAAGGTAAACCTAACCATAGCATGAAACAAGTGGATCCAAATCAGCCCCTTACGGAGCAACGCATAAACTAGGGTTTAAGATTCTGTCACTCTAGCAACCCATCATCTACTTATTACTTCCCAATGCCTTCCTCTAGGCCCAAATAACGGTGAAGTGTCATGTAGTCGACGTTCACATACCACCACTAGAGGAGAGACAACATACATCTCATCAAAATATCGAATGAATACCAAATTCACATGACTACTAATAGCAAGACTTCTCCCATGTCCTCAGGAACAAACGTAACTACTCACAAAGCATATTCATGTTCATGATCAGAGGGGTATTTATATGCATTAAGGATCTGAACATATGATCTTCCACCAAATAAACCAACTAGCATCAACTACAAGGAGTAATCAACACTACTAGCAACCCATAGGTACCAATCTGAGGTTTTGGTACAAAGATTGGATACAAGAGATGAACTAGGGTTTGAGAGGAGATGGTGCTGGTGAAGATGTTGATGGAGATTGAGCCCCTCCCGATGAGAGGATCGTTGGTGATGACGATGGTGATGATTTCCCCCTCCCGGAGGGAAGTTTCCCCGGCAGAACAGCTCCGCCGGAGCCCTAAATTGGTTCCGCCTCGTGGCGGCAGAGTTTCATCCCGTAAGCTTGCTTATGATTTTTTCTAGGGTAAAAGACTTCATATAGCAGAAGATGGGCACCGGAGGGCTGCCAGGTGGCCCACGAGGCAGGGGGCGCGCCCATGGGGTAGGGCGCGCCCCCACCCTCGTGGGTGGTGGGTGGACCCCCTCAGGTATTTCTTCTACTGAATATTTTTTATTAATTCACAAAATGACTTTCGTGGAGTTTCAGGACTTTTGGAGCTGTGCAGAATAGGTCTCCAATATCTGCTCCTTTTCCAGCCCAGAATCCCAGCTGCCAGCATTCTCCGTCTTCATGTAAACCTTGTAAAATAAGATAGAATAGGCATAAGTATTGTGACATAACATGTAATAACAGCCCATAATGCAATAAATATCGATATAAAAGCATGATGCAAAATGTACGTATCAGTGCGGCGGCGGCGTGACAACTTATGACGAGAACTCAAAACTCTAAAAGACTAGACACTAAGACCAGCAACTTGACACGACGATGCTACCGCAAATTCAACAAAGCAAAATACTGAAAAGACTATGTAAAGGCTCAGACTGGTTCAGATATGATGAACTAACCCTAAATTTTTTTTGGCTTTTTCGTGGACTATAGGTATGAAGAACAGACTCGATCTATACTACGAAAGACTGTAAAATCTCACCGAGCAACCTGGAAATCTTATACCACTTGATAGAGGCAAAGGTGCCCCGTCTTTTGATGAGATGGTGGTATCGTTTTGGGTGGAGTAGACTTCGACGATCCGACTATGAACGTGCGAGGACGGTGCGCCTTAGCAATCACTAAACCAACTCCGAGAGGTTATTGACCACGCCGGAGCACGATCAACCTGACCACGAGGGTCTATTTCCTACAAGAAAACAAAGAACAAGCAAGAAACTGAGATTGCAATATGGATATTGCGAATAGAAGAGGAAAGCTTTATTGATGAACGTGGGGTTTTGTGATGCCTTTGTCTGGTTGTTGAACACAAACGAAGTACCCGAAGTTGCAGCTATGGCGAACTTTAATCTAAACAAAACCCAAAGTCTAAACTGTGCCCTAAGGGCTGTATATATGGAGGAAGAGGGGTGGGGGGATTTCGTAGACCTTGGGGAAGGGGTCCGAAACCAACCCTATCTCTTGTTTCCCCACACATACGGACTCTAAAAATAGCCTATACTTATGTATTTCAAAATTACATGGGCCTGGCCCAATAATAAGGTGACGCAACACCTAGAATAGCCTCTGGACGAAATTTATGAATTGGCATCTTGTATATTTTGTCCAAGGCTTCATGCACTCATTATGGTGGCTTCAAAGTCCTGAAATCATCACTTGTAACTCCGTTCTTGTTCCCCTTGCGCATGCCATCATCTCCATGCTTGGTCTTGCTCCAGTGTTCGTCCCTTTTATCCATGCTAGGCCCTTCATTTGTAAGCAAAACAAATGTATCCAATTTAGGCAGCATCATATTCTCATGAACATTAGAATCATTACCAAGAAACGAAAGTACCTCATAATTTAATTGACGTGCGCGAGTTCTAGTAATTGGTCCAGTATATGTAGCAGTAGGGGCTGTGGGTGTTACAATGGTATTGATGTCCTCATCGAAGGTGATCCTGTGTTTGAATTAAAACAATTTCCTAACACTTTGAAATATGCTTATCTTGATGAGAAAAAGATATATCCTCTTATTATTAGTGCTAACCTTTCAAAACAAGAAAAAGCACCGACCTACTATTGGATATACTCTTGATGATCTTAAGGGCATTAGTCCCACTCTCTCTCAGTGATACGTCTCCAACGTATCTATAATTTTTGACTGTTCCATGCTATTATATTATTTGTTTTGGATGTTTTATATGCATTGATATGCTATTTTATATTACTTTTGGGACTAACTTATTAACCTAGAGCCCAGTGCCAGTTTCTTTTTTCCTTGTTTTTGACTTCTACACAAAAGGAATATCAAACAGAGTCCAAACGGAATAAAACTTTACGATGATTTTTCTTGGACTAGAAGACACCCACAAGACTTGGGGATAGGCCCAGAGGAGTTCCGAGGAGGCCACAAGCCCTCAGGACGCGCCCCTGGCTCGTGGGCCCCTCGGAGGTCCTCTAACCCTAATTCCACCTTTATATATTCTCAAATATTCCCCAAACATCAGAAGCGTCCACCAAAATATGTTTCCGCCGCCACAAGCCTCTGTTCCCGTGAGCTCCCATCTTGGGGCCTTTTCCAGCACTCTGCCGGAGGGGGATTCGATCATAGAGGGCCTCTACATCAACCTTGTTGCCCTTCTGATGAAGCATGAGTAGTTTACCACGGATCTAAGGGTCCATAGCTAGTAGCTAGATTGCTTCTTCTCTCTCTCTCTGATCTTCAATACAATGTTCTCCTCAATGTTCTTGGAGTTCCATCCGATGTAATCTTCTTTTGCAATGCGTTTGTTCAGATCCGATGAATTTTGGATTTATGATCAAATTATCTAAGAATATTATTTGAGTCTTCTCTGAACTCTTTTATGCATGATTAAGATATTTTTGTATTTCTCTTCGAACTATTGGTTTGGTTTGGCAAACTAGATTGGTTTTTCTTGCAATGGGAGAGGTGCTTAGTTTTGGCTTCAATCTTGTAGTGTCCTCACCCAGTGACAAAAGGGGTAGCGAGGCACGCATTGTATTGTTGTCATCAAGGATAAAAAGATGGGGTTTATGTCATATTGCTTGAGTTTATCCCTCTACATCATGTCGTCTTACTTAAAGCGTTGCTTTGTTCTTATGAACATAATACTCTAGATGCAGGCAGGAGTCGGTCGATGTGTCGAGTAATAGTAGTAGATGTAGAATCATTTCGCTCTACTTGTCACAGAAGTGATGCCTATATTCATGATCATTGCCTTAGATATCGTCATAATTATGCACTTTTCTATCAATTGTTCAACAGTAATTTGTTTACCCATCGTATGTTTACTTTTAAGAGAGAAGCCTCTAGTGAAACCTATGGCCCCCGGGTCTATTTTTCATCATATGTGTTTTGCAGATCTTTAAACCAAAAAACCCAAAAATACCTTCCTGCAATTTATTTATATTTACTGTAGTTTGCTCTTTTATTTATGTTTTATACCTATCTCTATTAGATCTCACTCTTTTTCTTGACCGTGAAGGGATTGACAACCCCTTTTTCGCGTTGTGTGCAAGTGCTTGTTAGTTTGTGCAGGTGCATATATTGGAGACTTGCTTGTGCCTCCTACTGGATTGATACCTTGGTTCTTAACTGATGGCAATACTTGTCTCTACTTTACTGCATCACCCTTTCCTCTTCAAGGGAAAAATCAGCGCAAGCTCAAGAAGTAGCAGGAAGAATTTCTGGCGCTGTTGCCGGGGAGGTTCTACATCAAACCTACCAAGTACCCATCATAAACTCTCATCTCCTACACTTACAGTATTTGCCAATTTGCCTCTCGTTTTCCTCTCCCCCACTTTTAAAACATTTTCAGAAAAATACAAAAACATTTGCCTTTTTATTTGCCCTTCTTTCGTTCATCTTTTCATTTGCTTTTTCGTTTGCTTGTGTGCTAGATTGGTTTCTTGCCATCATGTGTGAATTTGGGGAGGTTATCAATGAAAAAGATAGTAATAATCTTGAGGGAAACTTTGATGACTTTTCTAATAATGATCCTCTTGAAGAACCCACCATCATGCATACTAACAAAAACTCCGCGTGGGTAGCGGTAATATTATTGGAAAATGTGTTATTCAAGATTTCTTTACTTGTGCCAGTACGATCACTACTGGAATCAGGATCTTTGCTGTCAGCCAGCTCTTTGTCGTCAGCCAGCTGACAACAAAGAATGTCTTTGCCATCAATCCTAATAAAACTGATAGCCTTGCGGATGCAATATCTTTGCTTGTAATTGAACTTGAAAGACAATTTGTTCACATGCATCCGTGTATACAAAGGGTTTTCCTAGAGTTCTCAAATTTCCATCACCCTTCTGTTAAACATATTGCCACCATATTCCTAGCTCATGAATTTAGGTTTATTTTAAAAGAAGTGGGTGAAATATTTGCTCATTATAATATCAATAGTGGTTTTCCTCTCATAGAGGAGATCCTTTTTAATCAAGAAGAAATAATGAGATTGCAATCTCTGGATTATGCTGCTTATAATGAAAACTTAAGAAAGAAAGTTCCTCCCGATGTTTTGTTTGATAAGATTTCTGAACACAATGAATTTTTTATACAAAATGATGGATTTGGGTTTGTGCTGATATAAACTTAGAGAATTCACTCAAAGGGATGTTTATAACAAAGAAATAATTATCAAGTACAAAGGGCCAAAGGAGGATCCTATTCCTCCCAAACTTGATCTCATACATCCTTATGATGGAAATATGCCCTATAGGCAATAATAAAGTTGTTATTTTATATTTCATTATAAATGTTTATTATTCATGCTAGAATTGTATTAACCGGAAACTTGATACATGTGTGAATACATAGACAAAATACTGTGTCCCTAGTAAGCCTCTACTAGACTAGCTCGTTAATCAAAGATGGTTAAGTTTCCTAACCATAGACATGTGTTGTCATTTGATGAATGGGATCAAATCATTAGTAGAATTATGTGATGGACAAGACCCATTCGTTAGCTTAGCATTATGATCGTTCAGTTTTATTGCTATTGCTTTCTTCATGTCAAATACATATTCCTCCGACTATGAGACTATGCAACTCCCGAATACCGGAGGAACACTCTGTGTTCTATCAAACGTCACAACGTAATTGGTTGATTATAAAGATGCTCTACAGGTATCTCCGAAGGTGTTTGTTGGGTTGGCATAGATCAAGATTAGGATTTGTCACTCTGAATATCAGAGAGGTATCTTTTGGCCCTCTCGGTAATGCACATCATAAGAAGCCTTGCGAGCAAAGTGACTAATGAGCAGGATGATGCATTATAGAATGAGTAAAGAGACTTGTCAGTAACGAGATTGAACTAGGTAGAAGATACTGACGATCGAATCTCGGGCAAGTAACATACCGATGCCAAAGGGAATAACATATGTTGTCATAACGGTTCGACCAATAAGTATCTTCATAGAACATGTGGGAGCCAATATGAGCATCCAAGTTCCGCCATTTGTTATTGACTGGAGAGGTGTCTCGGTCATGTCTACATTGTTCTCGAACCCGTAGGGTCCGCACGCTTAATGTTCAATGACAATTCGTATTATATGAGTTATGTGATTTGGTGACCGAATGTTTTTCAGAGTCCCAGATGAGATCACGGACATGACGAGGAGTCTCAAAATGGTCGAGAGGTAATATATAGGATGATAGTATTCGGACACCGGAAGTGTTCCGGGTAGTATCAGGTATTTATCGGACTACCGGGAGGGGGGTTACCGGAACCCCCCGAGGGAATAATGGGCCATATGGGCCATAGGAGGGGAGCACACCAGCCCACAAGGGGTGGCGCCCCCCTAAGGAAGGAGGCCGAATAGGAGAAGGAGGAGGGGGTTAGTCCCCCCTTTCCTTCCTCCCTTGCTTCTTCCCTTTCCCCCTTCCGTTAATAAGGAAACAAGGGCCAAATTGGACTAGGGCCCCAAGTAGGATTCCTCCTACTTGGGGCACCCCAAGGCTGCTCCCCTCTCCCTCCCACCTATATATACATGGGGAGGGGCACCTATAACACACATGAATAATCGTTAGCCGTGTGCGGCGCCCCCCTCCATAGTTTACGCCTCCGGTCATATCTTCGTAGTGCTTAGGCGAAGCCCTGTGCGGATCACTTCACCATAACCGTCACCACGCCGTCATGCTGACGGAACTCATCTACTTCCTTGACACTTTGCTAGATCAAGAGTTCTAGGGACGTCATCGAGTTGAACGTGTGCATAACTCGAAGGTGTCGTACGTTCGGGGCTCGATCGGTCGGAACGAGAAGAAGTTCGACTACATCAACTGTGTTGTCAAATGCTTCTGCTTTTGGTCTACGACGGTACGTAGACACACTCTCCCCCTCTTGTTGCTATGCATCTCCTAGATAGATCTTGCGTGAGCGTAGGAATTTTTTTGATATTGCATGCTATGTTTCCCAACAGTGGCATCCGAGCCAGGTCGATGCGTAGATGATATGCACGAGTAGAACACAGAGAGTTGCGGGCGGTGATAGTCATACTGCTTACCACCAACATCTTATTTTGATTCGGTGGTATTGTTGGATGAAGTGGCCCGGACCAACCTTACATGACCACGTTCATGAGACCGGTTCCACCGACAGACATGCAACTAGTTCTGCATAAAGGTGGCTGGCGGGTGTCTGTTTCTCCAACTTTAGTTGAATTGAATTTGACTACGGCCGGTCCTTGTTGAAGGTTAAAACAGCAAAGTTGATAAATCACCGTTGTGGTTTTGTGCCATAGGTAAGAATGGTTCTTGCTAGAAGCCCATAGCATCCACGTAAAACATGCAACAACAAAGTAGAGGATGTCTAACTTGTTTTTGCAGGGCATGCTTGTGATGTGATATGGTCAAGACATGATGTGATATACGTTGTTGTGTGAGATGATCATGTTTTGTAAAATTTATCGACAACTCGCAGGAGCCTTATGGTTGTCGCTTTATTGTATGAAATACAAACACCATGTAACTGCTTTACTTTATCACTAAGCGGTAGTGATAGTTGTAGAAGCAATAGTTGGCAAGACGACCACGATGCTACGATGGAGATTGATATGTCCATTTTGCATCATGCTTTTATATCAATATTTATTGCATTATGGGATGTTATTACACGTTATATCACAATACTTATGCCTTTTCTCTCTTATTTTATAAGGTTTACATGAAGAGCGAGAATGTCGGGAGCTGGAATTCTGGACTGGAAAAGGAGCAAATATTAGAGACCTATTGATGCAGAGCATCCCGAGGTCATCCTCATGGACCTACCATCGTCTCGCCAAGCACCAAGAGGACCTATGACACGAGCACGAGCTAGAGCTCTTGAGACCGAGGTGACTTCTTTCCTTAGTGATATCTCATATGATCCACTTGAGACATGGCTACTACCTATGTCCGGAATGTTGTGCATGATTAGGTACCAAGAGGACCCTCCCGAGGATGCACGTGAAGATGGACAAGTCCCAAGTTCACGGATGAAGAGAACCAATAGAAGGAGTCAAGAACACCTCCCAGGACCTAGAAATCCGGCCCCTGGAGGTGACGCCCGTAGCAAACGACCAGAGGCTAAGTCTACAAGCACCGGACATCCGGCCAGAGGCCCGGACATTCGACGCTCGGCAAACAGCCGGACATACAGCTCGACCCCCAGAAATCTGGTGCCCCATCACAGAAGCTGGACGCTCCTAGCCCGGACATCTAGCCCCAGCGCCCGGACATCCGGCATCTCGGGAAGGCCCAGACATCCGGCCCGTCGCCGGGACATCCGGCCCCCCTGCCTGCGTCCAGTGCATCTGGGCCGAGGCCCATGTACCCCTTTGCCCCTTAGACTATATATACATTCCCTCCACCTATGTTTTAGGGTTAGCATTTTGATAGTTCATATTTGAGATAGAGCTTTGCTCATCCACTTGGTTACTTATCCTCGGAGCTCACAACCTCTTGGGAGAAGATCCCCCAAGCGGATTCAAGACCGCATCACATGAAGACCCTGCAAGACCTCCTCACGGAGAAGACCTTTTGTATCATCCTTTGTTGACCTTGAATTGTGTATCACTCTTTGTGTTTCTAGGATCTAGCATATGTGTGACCATATCTTGTTGGTTGAGTGATTTCTCTCGTGTTTCCCCTCATGTTCCCCTCATTTTTTCCCTCGTGTTCTTTGTAGGATCCCCTCCAATCGTGAAAGATCGGGCATCTAGGGTTCTACCCTACATCATCTTGGTATCATGAGCCACGTTGATCACGAATTTGGAGCCCCTACCCCTTGTTTTGTAGCTTGATTTTGTTGTGTTCTTCCCCAATTTCGAAAATCCCCACCAAAAATAGCCCCAATTTTTTGTGATTTGTTGGTGTGATGAAGTTTTGTTGGATTTGATCCGGGGATTTTGTGTGTAGCAGGTAGATCTAGCTTTCCCCCATCTTTCCCCCCATTTCTATCCACACAATCTTCCGAATTTCGCCCCGGATTTGACCTTTCCCCGCGGAGTTCATCGCGTTCGTCCACGGATCCCGAGCCCGGACATCCGGCCCGTGACCCACGGACATCCGACCACCAAGCCCGGACATCCGGCCCCTGACAGCATCACTTCCTTCCACCGCCCCGTTTCCTGCCTAACTTTCGCCAAATTTTGTTCGGGTGCCCACATACACTTCCTCATACCACCGTCACTTCCACCATTACTTACCCGCTCGCAACTCCGACAATTTTGTCATGTTTAGGTCTTTGAGATTTTGAGTTGTGGTTTCCGTGTCCTATTGTGTTTCGGCTATATAGGTACGGCTTGTCATCAACATCACCACCACTCATCTTCGCCAAGGACTCATCATCACCAACAACCGTCCTTGTTTACAAACGACTACCTTGACGGTAACCTCAACGGCATCTTTGTCTATTCCTTGCCATTGCATTGATAACCACCATAGCCCAATTTTGCGTTGCTTTCCCATCGAGACTAGCCTTTGAGTATTACCAGCAACATGAGTTGTGCACATTAGTGATCATACTCACCATAGCATACATACCATATCATCGTGGTGCATATCTTGGTATCATCTCTTGTGTCACAAAGTTTTCATCGCATATACACAATTGCTATCTTGGTTCGTGAAGTTTTGCATGGGAAAAGAGCTCAAAAGAGAAAGATCCAAACAAGCTTTTAAGCAAAAGGGAAGATAAGCAAAGAGCTTATAAGCAAGAACCATAGTATCATACTACATTAAGATTGTCATACCCAATCATCTTCGATCATACCATCGGAATACCATACATATAGCATACTTGGGATAGAAGTCGTTGCATTTTTGCTTAGTAGGTTGTGGACAAGTTTCGTATCCGCCTATTGTGCAATCGTGATAGCGTCTCTCTAGTGTTGTGCAACAAGAGCATTTTTGTGGATTCCACATTTTGGCTCATTCCTTGGTTGCACGACCCCACTTATCTATTTGCGTGTGTGTTTCCGTGTACCATATCTTGCTATTGGTCTACTTGTTGCATTTGGAAATTTGTGAATCTTTTCCAACATTATTAAGGCTCACTAACAATTGCATCAAATTTTGTGCCACCATCCTAACCGAGCTCCACCATAAGATTTTACTTGTGTAGGTGCGAGAACCAAGAAGAATTGGTACCAATTGTTCTATTTCCTTGTTCCACATTTGAGTGATCATTGATCCATCTTCAACATCGGTCAAGGTACATTTGGTATAAGTTCTTCTCTTTCTCCCACTCACATATTTGCTTGGAATGATGGATAGGCCAAGTTCTTCTACAAACCCACTCTTCATCGAGCAAGACGACGACATATCATCCTATGTCACCAAGAGTCACCTCTTCGGTGCACAAAGAGCCTTGCATCAAGAACAACTAGCAATGAGCGACCGCATTGACAATCTCGCCACCGACTTGCGACTCTCCGAGCAACGAACAAGAGACTACTTCGACAACAAGCTCGACGCTCACAAACAAGAGAACGATGCAAGAATGGACGAGATTCGTGCCTTGTTGGTAAACCGCTCTTCTACCACTCCGTCCTACTCAAGACGGAGCCACTCGAGTCCACACTCCGACGACACCCTCTCCGGCTCAAGTACACCGACATCGAACACTCTACGTCGAGCTGCGCGCCAAGACCATCAAGCAACTCACAATCCTCTATACGGAAATCATCCACAAGAGAAATTTGAAGAGCAAGCACATCGTCATCGCCAAAACCAAGCTACTCTTGCACAAGCACAAGAAAGGCAATGTCAATGTCACCAAGAGGAAGAGCGAGCGTGTCAACACCAAGACGAACAAGATGCCGAGGCTCAACGTTTTAAACAACAACAACGTGAAGCTCAAGCACTTGAGGCGCAACGTTCCCTTCAATAGTCAAGTCGAGCCGTCACCAACTACAACCAAGATAGGCGCAATCAAGAGGAAGCAATTCACCAAGAAATTCAAGAGCGAAACTACCAAGCAAGAGTGCATCGTCAAGTTCCTCAAGCTCCTCTACAAGCTCGACAAGCTCCTCCACAACCTCAAGTTCATCAAGAGCAAGATGACTATGGAAATCCTCCATGCCAAGAGCAATATGAGGTTGACAATCCTCCACGTCAAGGGCGTCATCATCACCCTCAACCCCAACACAATGAAGAGCAACGCTATGGCAAGCTCAAGTTCAACATGCCCGAGTTCAATGGAAGCAATGATCCCGAAGAGTACCTTTCATGCGCATTGAAGGTCGACAAAATCTTTCACTTGCACAACTATGAGGAAGAGAAGAAGATTGCTATGGCATCCCTTGAGTTCCAAGACTATGTGCTCATATGGTGGGAACAAGTCCTTGAGCACCGAAAGGCAAGAGGTGAACCACCAATCACCACATGGGATCAAATGAAGGATGTCATGTGAGCACGCTTCGTGCCAAGCTACTACAACCGCGATCTCTTCAAGAAAATCCAACTCCTCAAGCAAGGAACAAAGAGCGTTGAAGAATACGACAAGGAAATGAAGATTGCCATGATAAGAGCCAATGTCACGGAAGATGATGAGCAAACTATGGCCCATTTCTTGAATGGCCTAAATCATCCCATCAAGAAGATTGCCGACTTCCAACCCTACTCCAACCTCATCAAGCTCATGCATCAAGCTACCAAAGCAGAACGTCAAGTGCAAGATGACTTCAAGTATGCCAAGTACTCTTCGAAGAGCTACGACTTCTCCAACACCCAAGCTTCAATGACTCCAACAACTTCTACCTCAACTAAGCCATCTACATACAACAACGACAAGTCGAGTTATAAGAAAACTTCGACAACCTCAAGTCGTCCTCATACTACAAGCAACTTCAAGCCGCAAGCTTCATCATCTACTCCAACCGATGAGACCTCAAGACAAGTTTCATCAAGTGTTTCACATGCGGCGGTTGAGGCCACAAGTCCTTTGAGTGTACTAATAAGTGCACCATGATCCTCAACGACGATGGAACCCATGACTCCATGAGTGAAGAGGAAATGGAAGCCCTTGAGCAAGTGGCATGCACCGGCGCGTGAACGAAGATGAAGATGATCAATTCTTTTGTGATGAGGATTCGAGTCCCGCTCTCATTGTCTCCAAAGTCTTGACTCTTCAACATCAACAAGAGGAAGACCAAAGATGCCGCATCTTCCACACCAAGGCCGGAAAAGGTCCGTTAAGGTCATCATCGATGGAGGGAGTTGTCACAACTTGGCAAGTGAAGAACTATGCTCCAAGCTCCAATTGGTCAAGATGAAGCACCCTCACCCCTACAAGGTTCAATGGCTAAGCGATTCCGGCACTATCCAAGTCGAGCATACGGTGCAAGTTTCTTTCAAGATAGGAGCATATGAAGACACTTTGGAATGTGATGTCGTCCCGATGTTCGTTTGCCACCTCCTTCTTGGTCGACCATGGCAATTTGACCGAGGTGTCATCCACAACGGGCGTACCAATCACTATAGATTCAAGATGAAAGGAAATGAGTACGTGCTACGACCTATGTCTCCAAGCCAAGTGATCGCCGACAAGAAAACCACCCATCATGGTGATAAGAGTGAGAGAGTGACCCACACAACAGAGAGTGAGCACCACAAGCCAAAATCGAGTGCCTCCACGATGAGCAACAAGAAAAACTTAGTACTCTTTGCCACAAAAAGTGAGATGAGAGAAGTGTGTGAGAACCCATCAAGTGTTATGCACTATGTCCTTGTGTGCAAGGACGAGGCACCTAAAACTAACACCTCTCACGCTCTACCTTTAGTGTTGTCTTCTCTTTTGCAGGAATTCCAAGATGTTTTCCCCGACAAGCTACCTGCGGGTCTACCTCCACTACGAGACATTGAACACCAAATTGACCTCATCCCCGGAGCACCTCTACCTAACAAGGCTCCCTACCGCGTCAACCCCGAGGAAACTAAGGAGATCCAACGGCAAGTACAACAACTCATCGACAACGGTCATGTACGTGAAAGTTTGAGCCCTTATGTCGTTCTGGTAATCCTTGTTCCAAAGAAAGACAGTAATTATCGCATGTGTTCCGATTGCCGTCCCATCAATGCTATCACAGTTAGATATCGTTACCCTATTCCACGCTTAGATGATATGCTTTGATGAGCTTAGTGGAGCCACCATATTCTCTAAGATTGATCTTATGAGTGGTTACTATGAAATACACATCCAAGAAGGTGATGAATGGAAAACCGCATTTAAGACCAAACTTGGCTTATATGAATTGCTAGTTATGCCAATGGGTTGATCCGAAGCACCCGATACTTTCATGCGAGTCATGCACTTTGTTATTCGTCCCTATATTGGTGTTTTTGTTGTGGTCTATTTGGACGATATTCTTGTCTTTAGCAAATCCCTCAAAAATCATGTCACCCATCTTAGAACTATGTTGCAAACCCTTAGGAAAGAGCGGCTTTATGCTAATATGGACAAATGCCTTTTTGGTGTTGATAAGCTTGTTTTCTTAGGCTTCGTTGTGTCTTCTAAGGATGTTCATGTAGATGAATCTAAGATCAATGCTATTAAAACTTGGCCTCAACCAACCAACTTGCAACAAGTGCGTAGTTTTCTTGGTTTAGCTGGTTTCTATCGTAGATTTGTGAAGGATTTTAGCACCATTGCTTCACATTTGCATTCATTGAGTAAGAAAAATGCACCATTTGTTTGGGGACCATTCCAATATACCACATTTAATGAGCTTAAGAATTTGCACTCATGCTCCCGTGCTTGCATTACCCAACTTTGACAAACCTTTTGAAATTCATTGTGATGCTAGTGGTAATGGCATAGGAGGTGTGTTAACGCAAGAGAAACGCCCCATAGCATATTTTAGTGAGAAACTTTCCGGCGCGCAGCTCAATTACCCCATCTATGACAAAGAGCTATATGCTTTAGTGCAAGTTTTGCATGAATGGGAACATTATCTTCGCCCTCATGAATTTATCATTCATACCAATCATGAAATGCTTAAGTATCTTAAGGGTCAAACTAAGTTGAACAAGCGTCATGCTAAGTGGAGTGAATTCATTGAGTCTTTTCCTTATGTCATCAAGTACATCAAAGGTAAGGAAAATGTTGTGGCGGATGCTCTTTCCCACATATGCATGCTTGTCACTACACTTGAATTGAGTGTCATTGGCTTTGAGCACATAAAAGACTTGTATGCACATGATCCTACTTTTGCAATTCCTTCCAAGTGTTTGACGCATACATCTTGGCAACGCTATCACATCAAGGATGATTACCTTATGTGAGCTAACAAGCTTTGCATCCCCGAGTCTTCTCTTCATTTGCTCCTTTTGCAAGAGGCTCATGGAGGCGGACTAATGGGACACTTTGGACACGACAAGACATTCACTGCGCTCTCCAAGAACTATTTTTGGCCCAAGATGTCTCGCGACGTCTCATGCTTCACCAACCGATGCTGTACATGTCGCAAAGCTAAGTCAAAAGCTCAATCCCATGGTCTTTACATGCCCCTTCCTATTCCTTATCAACCTCGGGAAGACATTAGCATGGATTTTGTACTTGGTTTGCCTAGAACTCAAAATGGAAAATATTCCGTGTTTGTTGTTGTGGACCGATTCTCTAAGATGGCTCATTTTATCCCATGCAACAAGATAGACGATGCTTCACATATTGCAAATCTTTTTTGTAGGAAAATCTTGCACCTACATGGAGTGAAAAGTCGATTGTCTCAGACCACGACGTCAAGTTCTTGAGTTACTTTTGGAAGACTCTATACACCAAGCTCGGAATCAAGCTCTTATTCTCTTTAGCATACCATCCTCAAACCGACGACCAAATGAATGTGTCAAACCCAACACTCTCCACTCTACTACGCGTGTTGATCAAGAGGAACATCAAATAGTGGGACGAGTGCCTACCCATCGCCGAGTATGCCTACAACCGCGCAAGACATTCGACTACCGGCAAGTCCCCTTTCGAGGTCCTCTACGGTTTCAACCTGCTATTCCCATTGGGCATTCTTCCTCTACCACTACAAGAGCGCATCAACATGGATGCGAGTGCCCGAGTGAACTACCTCAAGAAGATGCATGAAGATACAAGGCACACCATCGAGCACCAAGTACAATGACTCGCGACCAAGCTCAACATCAACAAGCAACCCATGATATTCAACATTGGAGATCTTGTGTGGCTACACCTTCGCAAGGAACGCTTCCCCAACAAACGCAAGTCCAAACTGCTACCACGAGCCGATGGACCCTTCAAGGTGCTTGAACACTACAACAACAACACCTACAAGATCGACATCCCACGGGACAAGTACTCCATGAGCGACATCTTCAACATCAAAGATCTCTCCCGTACCATGGTGATGAGGATTTTGATCCGAGGTCGGATCTTTCCCAAGGGAGGGGAGATGATGTGGAGCATCCTGAGGTCATCCCCATGGACCTACCATCGTCTTGCCAAGTACCAAGAGGACCTATGACACGAGCACGAGCTAGAGCTCTCGAGACCGAGGTGACTTCTTTCCTTAGTGATATCTCATATGATCCACTCGAGACATGACTACTACCTAAGTACGGAATGTTGTGCATGATTAGGTACCAAGAGGACCCTCCTGAGGATGCACGTGAAGATGAACAAGTCCCCAAGTTCACGGATGAAGAGAAACAACAAAAGGAGTCAAGAACACCTCCCAGGACCCGGACATCCGGCCATGTCCCCGGACATGCGGCCCCTGGATGTGACGCCCGCAGCAAAGTACCAGAGGCCGAGTCTACAGGCACCGGACATCTAGCCAGAGGTCCGAACATCCGGCGCTCGATGAACAGCCAGACATCTGGCTCAACCCCCAGAAATTCGGCTCCCCATCACAAAAGCTGGACCCTGCCAGCCTGACATCCGACCCCAGCGCCCGGACATCTGGCGTCTCGGGAAGGCCCGGACATCCGACCCGACGCCCAGACATCCGACCCCCTTGCCTGCGTGCAACGCATCTAGGCCGAGGCCCATGTACCCCTTTGCCCCTTAGACTATATATACATCCCCTCCACCTACGTTTTAGGGTAAGCATTGTGATAGCTCATATTTGAGATAGAGCTTTGCTCATCCACTTGGTTACTTCTCCTCGGAGTTCACGACCTCTTCGGAGAAGATCCCCCAAGCGGATTCAAGACCCCATCATAGGAAGACCCTTCAAGACCTCCTCATAGGGAATACCTTTTGTATCGTCCTTTGTTCACCTTGAATCGTGTATCACTCTTTGTGTTTCAAGGATCTAGCATATGTGTGACCATATCTTGTTGGTTGAGTGATTTCTCTCATGTTTCCCCTCGTGTTCCCCTTGTTTTTCCCCTCGTGTTCTTCGTAGGATCCCCTCCAATCGTGAAAGATCGGGTATCTAGGGTTCTACCCCACATCACCTATTCTAGGCAACTCAAAAAGTCCTGAAACTCCACGGAGATCAGTTTTGGAATATATTAAAAATATTGGGCGCTGAAAGCACCAGAGGGGGCCACCAGTCATCCACGAGGGTGGAGGGCGCGCCCTACCCCCTGGACGTGCCCCCTGCCTCGTGGCCCCCCTGGTAGGCCCCCGATGTCCATCTTCTGCTATATGGTGTCTTTTACCCTAGAAAAAATCATAAGGAAGCTTTCGGGATGAAGCACCGCCGTCTCGAGGCAGAACCTAGGCAGGTGCTACCTCTTGAGCATGCGTTGGTTTTCCCTTGAAGAGGAAAGGGTGATGCAGCAAAGTAGCATAAGTATTTCCATCAGATTTTGAGAACCAAGGTATCAATCCAGTAGGAGGCTACACTCAAATCCCTCATACCTGCACAAACAAATAAGAACCTTAGAACGAACACGATAAAGGGGTTGTCAATCCCTTCACAGCCACTTGCAAAAGTGAGATCTGATAGAGATAATAAGATAAATATTTTTGGTATTTTTATGATATAGATTGAAAAGTGAAGACTGCAAAATAAAATAGATCGGAAACTTATATGATGGAAAATAGACCCGGGGGCCATAGGTTTCACTAGTGGCTTCTCTCAAGATAGCATAAGTATTACGGTGGGTGAACAAATTACTGTCGAGCAATTGATAGAAAAGTGCATAGTTATGAGAATATCTAGGGATGATCATGTATATAGGCATCACGTCCGCGACAAGTAGATCGAAACAATTCTGCATCTACTACTATTACTCCACACATTGACCGCTATCCAGCATGCATCTAGAGTATTAAGTTCATAAGAACAGAGTAATGCATTAGGCAATATGACATGATGCAGAGGGATAAACTCAAGCAATATGATATAAACCCCTTCTTTTTATCCTCGATAGCAACAATACAATACGTGCCTTGCTGCCCCTGCTGTCACTGGGAAAGGACACCGCAAGATTGAACCCAAAGCTAAGCACTTCTCCCATTGCAAGAAAGATCAATCTAGTAGGCCAAACCAAACTGATAATTTGAAGAGACTTGCAAAGATAACAAATCATACATAAAAGAATTTAGAGGAGATTCAAATATTGTTCATAGATAGTCTTGATCATAAACCCACAATTCATCGGATCTCGACAAACACACCGCAAAAAGTATTACATCAAATAGATCTCCAAGAAGATCGAGGAGAACTTTGTATTGAGATCCAAAGAAAGAGAAGAAACCATCTAGCTAATAACTATGGACCCGAAGGTCTGAGGTAAACTACTCACACTTCATCGGAGAGGCTATGGTCTTGATGTAGAAGCCTCCATGATCGATTCACCCTCCGGCGGAGCACTGGAAAAGGCCCCAAGATGGGATCTCACGGGTACAGAAGGATGCGGCGGTGGAAATAGGGTTTCGTGGTGCTCCTGGCTATTTTCGGGGTATATGAGTATATATAGGCGAAAGAAGTAGGTCGGTGGAGCCACGAGGGGCCCACGAGGGTGGGGGCGTGCCTACCCCCCTGGGCGCGCCCTCCTACCTCATGGCCGCCTCGTTGCTTCCTTGACGTCCACTCCAAGTCTCCTGGATTGCGTTTGTTCCAAAAACGATTCCCCCGAAGGTTTCATTCCGTTTGGACTCCGTTTGATATTCCTTTTCTGCGAAGCACTGAAATAGGTAAAAAACAACAATTTGCACTGGGCCTCCGGTTAATAGGTTAGTCCCAAAAATAATATAAAAGTGCATAATAAAGCCCATTAAACATCCAAAACAGATAATATAATAGCATGGAACAATAAAAAATTATAGATACGTTGGAGACGTATCAAGCATCCCCAAGCTTAATTCCTGCTCGTCCTCGAGTAGGTAAATGATAAAAACAAAATTTTTGATGTGGAATGCTACCTAACAAAATTTTCAATGTAATTCTCTTTATTGTGGAATGAATGTTCAGATCCAAAAGATTCAAGATAAAAGTTTAATATTGACATAAAAATAGTGATACTTCAAGCGTGCTAACCAAGCAGTTTATGTCTTATCAAAATAGCATAGCCAAAGAAAGCTTATCCCTACAAAATCATATAGTTTGGCCATGATTCATTTTCGTCACATAAAGTGCTCCCATCATGCACAACCCCGGTTTCAGCCAAGCAATTGGTTTATACTTTTTAACGCGCTTCAACCTTTTCAACCCTCACGCAATACATGAGTGTAAGCCATGGACATAGCACTATGGGTGGAGTAGAGTATGATGATAGGGATTATGTGAGAAAACAAAAAAGGAGAAAGTCTCACATTGACGCGGCTAATCAACGGGCTATGGAGATGCCCATCAATTGATGTCAATACGAGGAGTAAGGATTGCCATGCAACGGATGCACTAGAGCTATAAATGTATGAAAGCTCATAAAAAAGAAACTAAGTGGGTGTGCATCTAACTTGCCTGCTCACGAAGACCTAGGGCATTTTGAGGAAGCCCATCATTGGAATATACAAACCAAGTTCTATAATGAAAATTCCCACTAGTATATGAAAGTGACAAAATAAGAAGCTATCTATCATGAAGATCATGGTGCTATTTTGAAGCACAAGTGTGGAAAAAGGATAGTAACATTGTCCCTTCTATCTTTTTCTCTCATTTTTTTTCATTTGGGCTTCTATGGCCTCTTTTTTTCTTCTTTTTTTTATTTCATCCAGAGTCTCATCCCGACTTGTGGGGGAATCATAGTCTCCATCATCCTTTCCTCACATGGGACAATGCTCTAATAATGGAAATCATCACACTTCTATTTATTTACAACTCAATAATTACAACTCAATACTTAGGACAAAATATGACTCTATATGAATGCCTCCGGCGGTGTACCGGGATATGCAATGAATCAAGAGCGACATGTATGAAAGAATTATAAAGGTGGCTTTGCCACAAATACGATGTCAACTACACGATCATGCAAAGCAATATGACAATGATGGAGCGTGTCATAATAAACGGAACAGTGGAAAGTTGCATGGAAATATATCTCAGAATGGCTATGGAAATGCCATAATAGGTAGGTATGGTGGCTGTTTTGAGGAAGATATAAGGAGGTTTATGTGTGATAGAGCGTATCGTATCACAGGGTTTGGATGCACCGGCGAAGTTTGCACCAACTCTCAAGGTGAGAAAGGGCAATGCACGGTACCGTAGAGGCTAGCAAATTGCGGAAGGGTAAGAGTGCGTATAATCCATGGACTCACATTAGTCACAAAGAACTCATATACCTTATTGCAAAAGTTTATTAGCCCTCGAAGCAAAGTACTACTACGCATGCTCCTAGGGGAAGGGTTGGTAGGATTTAACCATCGCACGATCCCGACATCCACTCATAAGGGAGGCAATCAAAGAACACCCCATGCTTCAAATTTGTCACACAACGTTCACCATACGTGCATGCTACGGGACTTGCCAACTTTAACACAAGTATTTCTCAATTTCATAATTACCCAACTAGCATGACTCTAACATTACCACCTTTATATCTCAAAACAATTATCAAGTATCAAATTTATCATAGTGTTTAATGCACTCCATATGAAAGTTTTATTTTACCCAACTTGGATGCCCATCATATTAGGACTAATTTTATAACCAAAGCAAATTACCATGCTGTTCTGAAAGACTCTCAAAGTAATATAAGTGAAGCATGAGAGATCAATAATTTCTATAAAATAAAACCACCACCGTGCTCTAAAAAGGTATAAGTGAAGCACTAGAGCAAAATTGTCTAGCTCAAAAGATACAAGTGAAGCACATAGAGTATTCTAATAAATTCCGATTCATGTGTGTCACTCCAAAAGGTGTGTATAGCAAGGATGATTGTGATAAACTAAAAAGCAAAGACTCAAATCATACAAGACGCTCAAAGCAAAACACATATCATGTGGTGAATAAAAATATAGCCTCAAGTAAAGTTACCGATAGACGAAGATGAAAGAGGGGATGCCTTCCGGGGCATCCCCAAGCTTAGGCTTTTAGTTGTCCTTGAATTTTACCTTGGGGTGCCTGTGGCATACTGAAGCTTATGCTCTTGCCACTCCTTATTCCAAAATCCATCAAATCTTTACCCAAAACTTGAAAACTTCACAACACAAAACTCAACAGAAAATCTCATGAGTTCCGTTAGTGCAAGAAAACAAACCACCACTTTAAGGTACTGTAATGAACTCATTATTTATTTATATTGGTGTTAAACCTACTATATTACAACTTCTCTATGGTTCATACCCCCTGATACTAGCCATAGATTCATCAAAATAAGCAAACAACACACAAAAAACAGAATCTGTAAAAACAGAACAATCTGTAGCAATCTGTAACTCTCGAATACTTATCGACCCCCCAAAGTTCTACCAAATTAGAAAGTCCTAGGTAACTTGGTTATTAATATTCTTCAAACAGAATAAACTGAAAATCACGTTTCTGTGATTTATGAAAATTATTCTCGTGCGTGCAAAAGTTTCTGTTTTTCAGCAATATCAAATTAATTATCACCGTAGGTTATCCTAAAGGTTTTACTTGGCACAAACACTAATTAAAACACAAAATCACATCTAACGAGAGGCTAGATGAATTGTTTATTACTAAACAGTAACAAAAAGCAAAGAACAAAAATAAGATTGGGTTGCCTCCCAACAAGCGCTATCGTTTAACGCCCCTAGCTAGGCATAAAAGCGAGAATAGATCTAAGTATTGCCATCTTTGGTATTCAATTCTTCAATAGAACACTTATAACCCTTAGGAGTTTCCTTCTTTTTATTAATGATTAAACCCTAGGCAAGAAATCAAGAAATTCGTTTGTAGCAAAAGGTTCCTTAATGATAGCGAAAAAGCTGGGGTGAACGCTTATTGATTTGAGATCCGCATTTTCCTTACTAGAAGATGCACCCTTATTTTTAGGAACATACATTAATTTGGAAATTTTGGTAGTAGGAGGATTTGGAGTATTTTTCACGGATGAAAAGGCAGACCCTAAGTTGGTAATAATATCCTCAAGTTTACCGATTCTTGTGGAATATTGATCTATTCTTTCGTTAACTATAGGTTCCTTTTCTTTAAAAAAAATCAGACTAACTCCAACCTTAGATCCATATTGGGTAATCTGGTTGTGGATCTTTTTACCCAAATTTTCAATTAACTCTACAGTGGCAACTTTATTTTCAATAATTTCAAGCCTTTGCATCCCATGTTCCAAAGTTAAAATAGTTCCATTAAAGGTGGTGGACCAAACAGATCTATCATAGCATTATAAGAATCAAAAGTATGGCTACCCAAGAAATTCCCTCCGGTAATGGTATCAAGAATATATCTGTTCCAAGGAGTAATGCCTACATAAAAATTGCGAAGAAGAACGGAAGTAGATTGCTTCCTAGTAGGCCTATTCTGAGCATTGCAAATTCTATGCCAAGCATCTTTTAGATTTTCTCCCTCCCTTTATTTAAAATTAAGAACTTCATGATCGGGAGTACTAACAATGATAGAAGGACTAGCCAGGACAACCAACGACGACACAAGAAGCAAGCAAAAAGGAGGCGAACGGGGAAAAGAGGGCGAATAAAACGGCAAGGGTGAAGTGGGGGGAGAGGAAAACAAGAGGCAAATGGAAAATAATGTAATGCGAGGGATAAGAGTTTGTGATGGGTACTTTGTATGTCTTGACTTGTGCGTAGACTCCCCGGCAACGGTGCCAGAAATCCTTCTTGCTACCTCTTGAGCATGCATTGGTTTTCCCTTGAAGAGGAAAGGGTTATGCAACAAAGTAGTGTAAGTATTTCCATCAGGTTTTGAGAACCAAGGTATCAATCCAGTAGGAGGCTACACTCAAATCCCTCGTACCTGCACAAACAAATAAGAACCTTTCAACCAACGCGATAAAGGGGTTGTCAATCCCTTCATGGCCACTTGCAAAAGTGAGATCTGATAGAGATAACAAGATAAATATTTTTGGTATTTTTATGATGTAGACTGAAAAGTAAAGATTGCAAAATAAAATAGATCGGAAACTTATATGATGGAAAATAAACCCAGGGGCCCTAGGTTTCACTAGTGGCTTCTCTCAAGATAGCATAAGTATTACGATGGGTGAACAAATTACTGTTGAGCAATTGATAGAAAAGTGCATAGTTATAAGAATATCTAGGCATGATCATGTATATAGGCATCACGTCCGCGACAAGTAGATCGAAACGATTCTGCATCTACTACTATTACTCCACACATCGACCGCTATCCAGCATGCATCTAGAGTATTAAGTTCATAAGAACAGAGTAACGCATTAGGCAAGGTGACATGATGTAGATGGATAAACTCAAGCAGTATGATATAAACCCCATCTTTTTATCCTTGATGGCAACAATACAATATGTGCCTTGCTGCCCCTGCTGTCACTGGGAAAGGACACCGCAAGATTGAACCCAAAGCTAAGCACTTCTCCCATTGCAAGAAAGATCAATCTAGTAGGCCAAACCAAACTGATAATTTGAAGGGACTTGCAAAGATAACAAATCATACATAAAAGAATTCAGAGGAGATTCAAATATTGTTCATAGATAATCTTGTTCATAAACCCACAATTCATCGGATCTCGACAAACACACCGCAAAAAGTATTACATCGAATAGATCTCCAAGAAGATCGAGGAGAACTTTGTATTGAGATCCAAAGAGAGAGAAGAAGCCATCTAGCTAATAACTATGGACCCGAAGGTCTGAGGTAAACTACTCACACTTCATCGGAGAGGCTATGGTGTTGATCTAGAAGCCCTCCGTGATCGATTCCCCCTCCGGCGGAGCACCGGAAAAGGACCCAAGATGGGATCTCACGGGTACAAAAGGTTGCTATGGTGGAAATAGGGTTTCGTGGTGCTCCTAGATGGTTTCGGGGTATATGAGTATATATAGGAGAAAGAAGTAGGTCGGTGGAGCCACGAGGGGCCCACGAGGGTGGGGGGCGCGCCTACCCCCTGGGCGCGCCCTCCTACCTCATGGCCGCCTCATTGCTTCCTTGACGTCCACTCCAAGCCTCCTGTATTGCGTTTGTTCCAAAAACGATTCTCCCGAAGGTTTCATTCCGTTTGGACTCCGTTTGATATTCCTTTTCTGCGAAATACTGAAATAGGCAAAAAACAACAATTTGCGCTGGGCCTCCGGTTAATAGGTTAGTCCCAAAAATAATATAAAAGTGCAAAATAAAGCCCATTAAACATCCAAGACAGATAATATAATAACATGGAACAATCAAAAATTATAGATACATTGGAGACGTATCAGCAGGACCAATCTAGGGCTCCGACGAAGCTGTTCTGACGGGGAAACATCCCTCCAGGGAGGGGGAAATCACCGCCATCGTCATCACCATTGATCCTCTCATCGAGAGGGGGTCAATATCCTCAACATCTTCACCAGCACCATCTCCTCTCAAACCCTAGTCCATCTCTTGTATCCAATATTTGTCTCAAAACCTCAGATTGGTACCTGTGGGTTGCTAGTAGTGTTGATTACTCCTTGTAGTTGATGCTAGTTGGTTTATTTGGTGGAAGATCATATGTTCAGATCCTTAATGCTATTCAATACCCCTCTGATTATGAACATGAATATGCTTTATAAGTAGTTATGTTTGTTCCTGAGGACATGGGAGAAGTCTTGTTAAAAGTAATCATGTGAATTTGGTATTCATTCGATATTCTGATGAGATGTATGTTGTCTCTCCTCTAGTGGTGTTATGTGAACATCGACTACATGACACTTCACCATGATTTGGGCCTAGGGGAACGCATTGGGAAGTAATAACTAGATGATGGGTTGCTAGATTGACAGAAGCTTAAACCCTAGTTTATGCGTTGCTTCGTAAGGGGCTGATTTGGATCCATATGTTTCATGCTATGGTTAGGTTTACCTTAATTCTTCTTTCGTAGTTGCGGATGCTTGCGAGAGGGGTTAATCATAAGTGGGAGGCTTGTCCAAGTAAGGATAGCACCCAAGCACCGGTCCACCCACATATCAAATTATCAAAGTAACGAACGTGAATCATATGAGCATGATGAAAACTAGCTTGAAAGTGATTCCCATTTGTCCTCGGGAGCGCTTTGCTTTATATAAGAGTTTTTCCAGGCTTGTCCTTTGCTACAAAAAGTATTGGGCCACCTTGCTACACCTTAGTTACTTTTGTTACTTGTTACCCGTTATGAATTACCTTATCACAAAATTATCTGTTATCGATAATTTCAGTGCTTGCAGAGAATACCTTACTGAAAACCGCTTGTCATTTCCTTCTTCTCCTCGTTGGGTTCGACACTCTTACTTATCGAAAGGACTACGATAGATCCCCTATACTTGTGGGTCATCAGAGATCAAGGTGTCGAGCCGGTGATGATGGAGATCATGATGATGCTTTGGAGATGGAGATCAAAAGCACAAGATGATGATGGCCATATCATGTCACATATTTTGATTGCATGTGATGTTTATCTTTTATGCATCTTATTTTGCTTAGTACGGCCGTAGCATTATAAGATGATCCCTTAACTAAAATTTCAAGGTATAAGTGTTCTCCCTGAGTATGCACCATTGCGACAGTTCTTCGTGTTGAGACACCACGTGATGATCGGGTGTGATAGGCTCTATGTTCACACACAATGGGTGAGAGACAATTTTGCACATGTGGAATACTCAGGTTAAACTTGACGAGCCTAGCATGTACAGACATGGCCTCGGAACAGTGGAGACCGAAAGGTTGAACGTGAATCATATAGTAGATATGATTAATATAGAGATGTCACCATTGATGACTACTCCATCTCACGTGATGATCGGACATGCTTTAGTTGATTTGGATCACGTATCATTTAGATGACTTGAGGGATGTCAATCTAAGTGAGAGTTCTTAAGTAATATGATTAATTGAACTTAATTTATCATGAACTTAGTCCTGATAGTTTTTGCATATCTATGTTGCAGATCAATGGCCCGTGCTACCATTCCCTTGAATTTTAATGTGTTCCTAGAGAAAGCTAGGTTGAAAGATGATGGTAGCAACTACACGGACTGGGTTTGTAACTTGAGGATTGTCCTCATTGCTACACAGAAGAATTATGTCCTTGATGCACCGCTAGGTGAAAGGCCTGCTGCAGGAGCAGATGCTGATGTTATGAACATCTGGCAAGCTCGATCTGATGACTACTCGATAGTTAGTGTGCCATGCTTTACGGCTTAGAATCGCGACTTCAAAGACGTATTGAACATCATGGACCATATGAGATGTTCCAGGAGTTAAAGTTAATATTTCAAGCAAATGCCCGAGTTGAGAGATATGAAGTATCCAACAAGTTCTATAGCTGCAAGATGGAGGAGAACAGTTTTGTTAGTGAACACATACTTAGAATGTCTGGATATCATAATCACTTGGCTCAGCTGGGAGTTAATCTTCCAGCTGATTGTGTCATTGAAAGATTTCTCCAATCACCGCCACCAAGCTACAAAGGCTTCGTGATGAACTATAATATGCAAGGGATGGAGAAGACTATTCCCGAGCTCTTTGCAATGCTCAAGGCTGCGGAGGTAGAAATCAAGAAGGAGCATCAAGTGTTGATGGTTAATAAGACCACTAGTTTTAAGAAAAAGGGCAAGGGAAAGAAGGGGAACTTCAAGAAGAATGGCAAGCAAGTTACCACTCCCGGGAAGAAGCCCAAATCTGGACCCAAGCTTGAAATTGAGTGCTTCTATTGCAAAGGGACTGGTCACTGGAAGCGGAACTGCCCCACGTATTTGGCGGATAAGAAGGATGGCAAAGTGAACAAAGGTATATTTTATATACATGTTATTGATGTGTACCTTACTAATGCTCGTAGTAGTGCCTCGATATTTGATACCGGTTCGGTTGCTCATATTTGTAACTCGATATATGGACTACGGATTAAACAAAGATTGGCTAAGGATGAGGTGACAATGCGCATCGAAAATGGTTCCAAGGTCGATGTGATCACCGCCGGCACGCTACCTCTACATCTACCTTCAGGATTAGTTTTAGACCTGAATAATTGTTATTTGGTGCCAGCTGTCAGTGTCAAAACCGGCGGATCTCGGGTAGGGGGTCCCGAGCTGTGTGTCTAAGGCTAATGGTAACAGGAGACACGGGGCACATTGTTTACCTAGGTTCGCGCCCTCTCTATGGAGGTAATACCCTACTTCCTGCTTGGTTGATCTTGATGAATATGAGTATTACAAGAGTTGATCTACCATGAGATCATAATGGCTAAACCCCTATGAGGTTATGATTGTTCTGGCTAAACCCTAGAAGTCTAAACCCTCCGGTTTATATAGACACCAGGGGGGGACTAGGGTTGTACAAAGTCGGTTACAGAGAAAGGAATATACATATCCGAATCGCCAAGCTTGCCTTCCACGCAAAGGAGAGTCCCATCCGGACACGGGACAAAGTCTTCTATCTTGTATCTTCATAGTCCAACAGCCCGTCTGTCCGAGGACCCCTTAGTCCAGGACTCCCTCAGTAGCCCCTAAACCAGGATTCAACGATGATGAGTCCGGCGCGCAGATTGTCTTCGGCATTGCAAGGCGGGTTCCTTCTCCGAATACTCCGACATAGCCCTCCGAACATAGAAAACGTGTCCGGTTATGCAAAACAAGTACCACACACAACCGTCGAGAGTATAATATTTCACGAGTCCAATCCGCTGACAACTTCTTGTAGCGTGACATCACGCCACTGCTCGGTCATTATTCGAACTGTTTTCTGGCCTGCCGCTTCATATTTCTAGGTGCGATTTCACTGGCTCGTCTTGTCGAAGCAGAGATTGTGTCCCCTTATAACGGGATTCTCATCAATACGGGCATGGGTAACCCAACCGTGCCATCTGCATGGCGCTTGGGGAATAGGCGGATTTTAAGGCGAGGGGGGAGGCGCATGGCTTTTACTGTCTTTATAAGGGGATAAGGATTCATCCTCGTCCACCCACGCCTTCTCCTTCCTCTGCCCATCTATTCTCAAGCTCCAGCGCCCAAGCTCTCGCCTTCTCCGCCCAAAAAAGCACTCCAATCATGTCCGTATCTGGAGCTGGAGGCAAGTGGATGGCCTCCTCCGTCAAGAAGAAGGACATCAAGGAGCTCCGGGAGGCCGGGTACCTGGCCAAGGACATCGCTTATCGCCTTCTGGCCAAGGGACAGATCTTCCCCACCCCGGAGCCCCAGGAAAGGGTGGTGTTTCTCACATACTTCGTCAGCGGGCTAGGATTCCCCCTCCACCCATTCGTGTGCGGACTAATGTTTTACTACGGGCTAGACTTCCATGGCTTAGCCCCCAACTCTATCCTCAACATCTCGGCTTTTATTGCCGTGTGCGAGGCCTTTCTCCGCATTCCACCTCACTTCGGCCTATGGCTGAAGACCTTCAATGTGAAGCCCAAGGTGGTGAGCGGCCAACAAGCAGAGTGCGGAGGCGCCATGGTGGGCAAGATGCCCAATGTCACCTGGCATGAAGGCTCCTTTGTGGAGACTGTAAAGGGGTGACAGTCGGGCTGGTTCTACATCACCGAGCCATGTGGCACCAACTGGGCGGCGGCCCCCGAATTCCGATTCGAAGTCCCGATGCAGCTCACCTCCTGGCAAGAGAAGGGCCTGACCTGGAGCTCTTCGGACGAGCTGACTGGGCTCCAGACGTGTGTCTAGAACCTCACACACAAGAGAATCAAACTTGTCAACGTGGTCCAGGTTATGCTCGTCCGCCGGATCCTTCTGTGCTAATGCCGGACTTGCAATTTGTGGGAGTTCGACCCGGCCATCTGGAGCTCTTTGGCTCGATGCACGAAGACATCTGGAAGGTGCTCTTCAAGGCCGGCGAGATACCACCGCCCACGACCGAGGATCATGGGCTTAGCTCAAAGTGCTAGGCTAATCCGATAAGTTCTTTCATGCTTTTAAGGTATACCCTTTACTGGCATATTTGAGGAAGGAATCTAAGCCTCCCTACCAATTTTTTCAGGCCTAGATAGAGATAGCGGAGCGGATTAACTGTCCGGCTCCGCTGCCTGAAGATCCAGAAACTCCTCTTCTGACGAAGATGCTGTTTCCGGTGCCTTATGAGGTGCTGGAGAAGAAGGCCAAAAAGAAGGCCAAGGGGACCAGAGATGGTCTCCGTTGCAGGGGCACTTCGGACGCAATGTTTGAAGACATCAAGGATCGCTCCTCCGTTGCTGAAGACGACAAGGAAGAGGAGGAGGAGGAAGAAGAGATCCATTCCCCCCTGCAGTGGGGAGAAAGAGGAGGACGGTCTCCACACATGGGGAGGCCGAGGCATCCAAGAAGGGGAAAACTTCCCTTCCAGACAACTCCGTGGCGGCCACCAACATCAGCGGGGAGTGGGAGCCCAGGGTCAAGCCCCTGGCCAAATCGTAAGTGTCCGGACACGGTAGTATTTCCGGCCTTTCTACTTTATTGCACTTGCAGTCCGGCTCAGTCCAACATCGCGCTATCCTCCTCTCCGGAGGGATCGCTGGAAACATCAGCGATGGACAGTAGGTCCCTTCTGATGGCCTCCTCCCCCAAGGCCGCGGACAACACCGAGGTGTTGTCTCGAAGTATCCCATGCCAGGGAGAGGCCCAGGAGGCCGTCCCGGTGGTGCCGGAGGGTAAAACCCCGGTTGTCGAACACATGGGGGGACACACCCCTATGGACACCGACGATGGGGACCGTATCCAATTCGGCCCCCAGCCGAATACAGCTCCAGAGGCCCACGTGGCTCCGGACTCAGGCAGGCTGCCTCTTTCAAAAGATGGGGGGGGGGTGAGCCAACTCCACTGGTGACCTCTGTCCATCCAGAGGCACCAGATAGATTGCTGGAAGCACTGCGAGGCACGTCCATCGTTGAAGAACACCGTACCCTTATGAGTACGGTGATTGAGAAGATCCAGTCCACCAAAAGCGGACCGACCGAAGCCTGTACTAGCCTTCTAACAGGCTTTGAGGTAAGTAATGTAATTGTAAAAGAATGTCATAGTATAGACAGTAGACCCTAGTGTGGGCCGAGGATCAAATAATTTCCGCAGGAGTCTAATATAATATGTCTATGTGAATAAGCAGGCATCGCTGCTGGCTGCAACCACTCACACTGCGGAAGTCTCCGGACTGAAGCAGAACCTAGAGTGGGCCAAGGAAGAGCTCGGCCATGTGAAGAAGCAGCTGGAGGACAACCAAGGTATGCAATAACCTGTGCGTATATTTAGGAAGGATGAATGGTTCATACTGACCGAAGTGTCATGAACTTTATTAGGGGCCACGACCGGAGTAGCGGCCCTCAAGAAGGCGTTGGCCGAGGCCGAGGACAAAGCGGCCAAGGAACGCGCCGCGCGCGAGAAGCAGGAGGCCCAGGTCAGCGAGGTCCAGCAAGAGCTCCAGGACGTTGTCAAGAAGTGCGAGTCCTTGGAGCGTGATTTTAAGGAACAAGAGTCCGAACTTGCCAAGGCCCGCCAGAGCGTACAAGACGCCTGAGCCAAAGCCCAGAGCGCCCTCCAGGAAATCCAAGCGGCCAAGAAAATCGCGGCGGGTAAGGCTTTCATAATGCAGAGCAAATATGTGAAGGGAAAGTTCCTCTTACTGACTCGGATTTGGAGTCCTCCAGGGGCGTTTGCAGATCTGCCGCGCAGCATACCAGACGCTGCAGAATTTTATCGAGCCGAAGAAGGGAGCTCTACAGAGAAGCTGTTATGGTCTCAATACCTTGGACCAGAACATCCAGTGCCCTTTAGCGACCAGCTGAAATAGCTGGTCGAGCTGCATAAGGCGGCCGAACTAGCCATGAAGGATTTGATAATCCGGCTATGGCCTGCCGAGCCCATGCCCAGCAGCTACTTCGGACTCGTGAAGCGGCTTGTCGGTGCCTGCCCACGGCTTGAAGGCATCAAGCGGTCGGTTTGTATCGAAGGTGCGCGGATGGCCTTTGCCCGCGCTAAGACACATTGGGCGAAGATGGACGCCATGAAGCTGATGACCGAGGGACCGCCTGAGGGCAAGGAGCACCGTCGACCTGAACTGTATTTTGACAGTTGTTGGGGATATAACTACTAAGTATAAACCGCCCAGGAGGGGCCGGGTTATGCTCATCCGTATTGAAGCCCATGAAGAAAAGATATATGACGCTTTACTATTGTAGACTTAGAGGCCCAGAGCCCCAGGGCGGATTAGGGCCCATAGACATAAACCTCCATGAGATATGTAACTTGTGTTGTAAGATAGGGAAAGGTAGAAACCGAGCCGGCCACGTGTATGAGCCGGCCTCGGTATTCTGTAAACCGCCGGGCATCAACCTGTGTATATAAAGGGACGACCCAACGGCGGTTCAGGGACAAGAAACAACAACTCGAGGGATAGGTAAAGTGGATTCGCTCCCTGCTCATCGAGACCCCATCAATTCTACCACAACTGGTTCATAGGCTTTTACCTTCACCGCAAGGGGACGAACCAGTATAAAATCCCCGTGTCCTTTGTATGGTTTAACCCCTTTAAGCTAATCTCGTTGTGATGGCTCCATGACTAAGTCCTCTCACTAGGACATCTGACGTGTTAATTCCACGACAGTTGGCGCCCACCGTGGGGCTATCGCATGATGGTTTCGAGTTCTTGAAGGGCAACTTTGAAGGACTCAAGGGATACGCAGTTGGCCAGATGACCAAGAGTCGTCGCGGCAAATTCTACATCGACGGCGCAGGCTAGGGCCCCGAGGCCGGCTCAATCGAGTACGGGTACCGGGCCCCCTTTGGCAGAATTCACGTCTTCATCGGCAAGATCGACGAACCGAGCCCTGAGCTGGACATCTGCATCGACCTCGTCGAAACGGCTTAGCGTGCAAGCCCTGCCCGGGTTCAGCCTGTCATGAAGCATGAATTCGTGGGGTTCATCCATGGTATGGAATCTGAACCGGTGTCTGATGGTGAGACGGTCATTTACTCTGATGGCGAATCATCCACCGGCGAGATCGAGTCGCTGTACCAGCTACAAGATGGTCGGTTCGGGGGATGTTCCGATGGCGACAGTATTCCGGACCCCCTTGAACCACCAAACCGGGTTGAAATCTTCATGGACGGTACGCAGCCCACATTGTAATATTCAACTACAGCAACGATGACTTCCAGATCGGCAGCCGGGGCAGGAGGCCCTGCGCGCTGACCGGCTCAAGTTCTGTCCGGTTTATTGGACGCTTGGACGACTTTGTTGACCACATCAGTTAACCTGGAGACTCAAGATCGGCATAATGCGGAGGTCACAAAGCTGCAGGATCAGATAACTCAAGCCAAGGAGGACTTGGCGGCTAAGGAAACCAGGATGGCTGATGAGCGGGCCACTTTAGATGCCCGGTCACAGCAGATTCAAGCAGAGAATTACTGGCTCATGCTGGATCAGAACGCTTTGAACAACGTGTTAAGGAGGAGGCACGGGTCTCGTCTGCCGCCGGTTTATGAAGCAATGAATCTTTTCAACACACCAGGAGCAGGACCCGGTAATTCGGCAGCAGTAAACCGGACTGAAGCACCTGGGACAGGAGCGCCAGGACAGCCACGAGTGACGGACCCGCCTCGACTAACAGATAATCCTCCGCCATACATGCAGACCCTGCCGGGTCACTTCTCCACCCCTTTGGATAGCATGATTGCTGCGGCGTCCCGATTGGCAGCTATTCCAATGGAGGGCGAGTCTCCAGCAGCGGTTGAGATGTGGCGGGCCAGGGATCTCCTTCAAACTGCTATGGTACAGCAGCAAGCTTATTCATATAGCCGAGACAGAATCCACTCAACCCCTCGCCCGAGTAGGAGTTACAGCAGGCACATTGATGAACCGACAGTGTCAAGCAGTGCACGGAACCGTGACGCCCCTCGAGGGCCTAATCTGACACGTGGTGGTACGAATGCTCAGGATGTAGTGGATAATGGTAGAGCGCATCGGGAGGCCGAGTTAGCAGCATAGTTGGCAGCGCAGTACGCGAATCATCAAAACACTCTGGTTCGACCGACGACGTCAGTGGAACAAGGACTGGCTTTCAGCTCTTGGGGGTGACGTGCCTCACCCCAGCTCTACGTAATGTGCATTACCCAAGGATTTCAAGTTCCCGCGTAAAGTGCCTAATTACACCACCGATTTACCCCCGAGGCATGGGTGGAGAGTTATGAGATGGCAATGGAGATGCTGGATGTGGACGAAGCAGTGTGTGCAAAGTATTTCACCATGATGTTGGACGGAACGGCTCGCACCTGGTTAAAAAGTCTGCCCTTTAATTCTGTCGGTTCATGGGGTGAGTTGAAGGCCCGGTTTATAGCAAACTTCAAAGGCACGTGCAAACAACCCATTTCAATCGTGGATTGTCCGCTTGTGTTCAAGGAGAAGGCGAATCAACAACTCATTGGGTGCACCGGGTTTCAGAAATCTTACATTCATCGGACCGCATCAATGCTGATTCAGCGATCATAACATTAGAGGGCAATTGCCGGTTTAAGCCGCTGAAGTTGAAGTTGGGATGGCTCAAGCATCACTGCAATGATATGGGAAGACTTATGGCGGCCTTGGTTAAGTATGCCGATTCTGATAGTACTAAGGATCCCGAGTCTGATGATGAGAAGCTGGAGAAGGGAAAGAAGAATGTCGGCGCAAAAGGATAACAACATAACCAGGTGAGCCATGGGAATAATGGTAAGCGCAAAGCGGACAGTAATTCTGATTTTGTGGCTAACACCAACATACGGGGTAATAATCAGCGCTGTAAGGGTAAACCACCCCCGCGGGGTGGAGGATTAGGTATGAATCTGGAGCGCTTGTTGAACCAGCCCTACCCAAAGCATGGGATGCAAGAGAAGCCAACAACGCACCTATGGAAGGATTGCTTTATTATGCAAGAGTTCATAAACTCAGATCTCTTCCGGTATGATCATGGACCGTCTGGCGTTCAGGGCCCGGGTTTCACGGGCCGGGTTATGGTGGAGGTAACTCCGATTTAGGTTTTCAAGGTAACCAAGGTGGACAGGGCAATCAAAGCAATCAGGGCAACCAGGGTGGTTACAATCAACAGGGGAATCAACAATAGCAGCAGTCGGGTTATCAGAGTAACCCGAAGCAATTAAATGGGGGACAATATCATTTCTTCACTACTAGTTTGTGCAAGCGCGATCATAAGCTTCATAAGAGGGCAGTGAACTCCGTTGAACCGGCAATGCCCCATTATTTGCGCTGGTCTGAACAACCTATTGTGTAGAGTCGAGAAGATCATCCGCCCCGGGTTGATAATCTAGGTCATCTGGCGTTGGTGGTCGCACCACAGGTTGGAGGTTATAAGTTCACCAAGGTGCTCATGGATGGATGGAAGTAGCATCAACATCTTGTATTATGAAACCTTCCGGCGTATGGGGTTAATGGATAAGAATCTTAAGCCGTCGAACACCGTTTTTCACGATGTGGTGCCTGGTAAATCGGCCTATCCGATCGGTAAGATAGCTCTGGAGGTGGTTTTTGGAGATGATCATGATTCAAGATCAGAGACATTGACCTTTGAAGTGGTAAAAATCAGAAGTCCGTACCATGCCCTGTTTGGACGACCGTGTTATGTTTATCTGCAGCTCAAGATGCCGGGCCATAAGGGGACCATCACAGTTCATGGCAGCCGCAAGATTGCTCTGGAGTGCGAGGAAGGTGATGCGGCTTATGCTGAGTCGGTTTGTGCAACAAAGGAGTTAAAATTCTATAAAGACAATGTTGATCCGGCGAATATGACTTCTCTGAAGAAACCCACTACAGAGCATGATCCCGCTTTGAAGTTTAAATCGGCTGATGAGACTAAGTTGGTTGATTTTGTTCCTGGCAATTCATCCAAGCAGTTTAGCATCAGCGTTAACTTGGATCCGAAATAGGAAAGCACGCTCATCGAGTTCATCCGTGAGAACCGGGACATCTTTGCATGGAAACCTTCTGACATGCCAGGTGTACCGAGGGAACTCGCTGAGCACACTCTTAATATTGATCCCAAGTTTAAACCGGTCAAGCAGTTCCTTCGCCGCTTTAATGAAGAGATACGCAAGGCCATTGGAGAGGAGGTAGCCCGGCTCTTGGCAGCAGGGTTTATTGTGTCGGTCTTTCACCCTGAGCGGTTGGCTAACCCGGTGCTGGTACTCAAGAAGAATGGCACTTGGCGTATGTGTGTAGACTACACAGATTTGAAAGGCTTGCCCAGCTGATCCCTTTGCCCTCCCTCGTATTGATCAAATCATTGATGCTATAGCGGGTTGTGAGTGTTTGAGTTTTTTGGATGCTTATTCGGGTTATCATCAGATAAAAATGGAAGTGAAGGACCAGGATAAGACGGCTTTTATAACTCCCTTTGGAGCCTTCTGCTATGTATCTATGCCTTTTGGGCTGAAGAGTGCCCATGCGACTTATAAGCGGTGTGTGCAGAATTGCCTTCATAATCCGATTGGGCGCAATGTTCATGCTTATGTGGAAGATATCATGGTGAAGTCTAGGAAAGCAGAAACACTAATAGCTGATTTGCAGGAAACTTTTGATAATCTAAGAGTTTATAAGATGATGCTTAATCCGGCTAAGTGTGTTTTTGGTGTACCAGCAGGCAAGCTCCTGGTTTTTCTGGTGTCTAACAGGGGCATTGAAGCTAATCTGGAAAATATCAAGGCTATTACGCCCCTGGCTAAACCGGCATGTATCAATGACGTTCAACGACTGGCAGGTCGTATTGCAGCGCTAAGCCGGTTTATCAGCCAGTTGGGGGAGAAGGCGATCCCGCTTTATCAGATGATGAAGACGACAGACAACTTTGTGTGGAGTGATGCTGCTGACGGGGCGTTTGAGGATCTGAAGAAGCAGTTAGCCGAACCGCCCGTTCTTGCTGCCCCTGTTGATAAGGAACCATTGCTGTTATACGTGGCTGCTAATGCCCGAGCTTTCAGCGTGGCTATTGTGGTGGAGCGCAAAGAGGCTGGTAAGGAGTATCCGGTTCAACGGCCGGTTTATTATATCAGTGAGGTGCTTATCGAGTCCAAACAGAGATATCCGCATTGACATAAGCTGGTGTATGGAGTGTTTATGGCAAGCCGGAAGCTTAAGCAATATTTTCAGGGCCATCCCATTACTGTGGCCAGTTCCGCTCCATTGGGAGATATCATTCAGAACAGGGAGGCAACTGGCTGGGTTGCTAAGTGGGCTATTGAGCTTGGGCCTCACGGGTTAAAATATATGCCTCGCACTACTATCAAGTCCCAAGCACTCGTGTATTTCATCAACGATTGGACAGAGTTGCAGGCACCAGAGGATAAACCGAATAACACATATTGGACTATTCACTTTGATGGATCCAGACAATTGGAGGGTCGGGGGCTGGAGTGATTCTTACTTCCCCTAGAGGTGAAATTTTTTGTTATGTTCTTTGTCTGATGTTTCCCTGTACTAACAATGCAGCTGAGTACGAGGCCTTACTCCATGGTGTTTGGATTGCCAAGGAGATGAACTTAATCTGGTACGTTGCTTTGGCGACTCCGATTTAGTGGCTCAACAAGTATCTGGTACGTGGGACTCCAAGGATCCACTTATGGCGGCTTATCGGCGTGAGGTGGATGTCATTGCCAGTCACTTCAAGGGTTACCAGGTCGAGCATATGATCGGCGCAAGAATGAAGCAGCGAACGCTTTAAGCCGGCTCGGTTCCCAGCGTAAACCAGTGCTGCCCAATGTTTTCTTGACGTTCTACATAATCCGTCGGTCAACATACCAACGGAGGAAGATCTGGCTGTTCCTGACCCATAGGCTCAATTGGTGGCGGTTCTTCATACTATCCCTGATTGGACAGTGCCATACCTGGCATATATGACCCGGGGCGAGTTACCGGAGGACGAAGTTCTGGCCAGGCAGATAATCCGATGGTCCAAGTCCATGACTGTTGTCAATGGCGAGTTACATCATTGCAATGTTTCAGGGGCGTTTCAGTGTTGTGTTTCTCCTGAAGAAGGCTGTGAGATCTTGCATGAAATCCACAAAGGAGATTGTGGTCATCATGCCGGTTCAAAATCCTTGGTGGCCAAGGCTTTTCGGCACGGTTTTTACTGGTTAACAGCTCATGCTGATGCAGAGGATCTGGTCAGAAAGTGTGATGGCTGTTAGAAATTTTCACGTCGAGCTCATGTTCCGGCCCAGGAATTGAGGATGATTCCAATCACCTGGCTGTTTGCAACTTGGGGGCTGGATATGGTTGGGCCTTTTCAGAGGTCCAAGGATAAGAAGACCCACCTTCTGGTGGCGGTTGATAAATTTACCAAGTGCATAGAGGCAGAGCCAGTGAGCAAGTGTGATGCGGGCACGATGGTTCAATTCATGAAAAAGGTGATCTTCCGCTTTGGCTTTCCACACAGTACTATAACAGATAATGGCACGAATCTCTCCAAGGGTGCTATGGAGGAGTTCTGTCAGCGTGAGCACATCCGGCTTGATGTGTCATCAGTGGCCCACCCCCAGTATAATGGTCAAGTGGAGAGAGCTAATCAAGAAATCCTAAAGGGTATCAAGCCCCGGCTTATGGTCCCCTTGGAGTGGACGCCGGGTTGTTGGGTGGAAGAGTTGCCTTCTGTTTTATGGAGCATTAACACCACCCCTAATAGATCCACGGGTTACACACCCTTCTTTATGGTTTATGGAGCAGAAGCAGTTCTCCCAAGTGATATTCGCCATGACTCGCCCCGAGTGGCAGCTTATGTTGAAGTGGACAATGAAAGAGCATGCCAAGATGCATTGGACCTGTTAGATGAAGAACGGGATATTGCGGCAGCTCGTTCGGTGATTTATCAGCAAGACCTACGACGTTATCACAGCTGCCGGGTTAAAACCAGAGCTTTTCAAGAGGACGACTTAGTGCTTCAACTCATCCAAGATCAGACGGACATGCACAAGTTATCCCCACCTTGGGAAGGGCCCTTTGTGGTCAGCAAGAATCTGAACAATGGGTCGTACTACCTTATCGATGTTCGAGAGCACAAAGACTCACGCAAATCGGAGGAGGAGACCCGCCGGCCGTGGAATATAGCTCATCTTCGGCCTTACTACACCTGAGCCACAGGCTCCTACTATGTATATATTTTTGACAATGTACATATTATGATCAATAAAAAACCGGCATCCTTGCTAAAGCGGGGCCTCTGCCGTTTCATCTTATATGTCTTCCTGGTTACATGGGGGCTTTTGCTTATAAAGCAGAGTTCTAATTACCCATTAAACTGGCTTATAAATCCATATAAAAAAAGCTTGGGAGCTTCACACCCAAGGGACCAAAGAGAGTCTATTGCCACGCACAGCTCAAACATAGGTACCCACTGAGCACAGCTCACAATGTTACCTGGGGGCTCTTTGTGCACAACAACAAAGAGTTTGGAAGGACCCTTGTAATAGGCTATCAAGCCAGGCTTGGAAGCCAGGTGTATTCACCTAAAACCCCGGGTTAACCTGCCTTCATCAAGTAAGCCACTCCGTCTAGGTAATCTTGGTATGACCCGCCGAATGTTTGACAAGTCAATCTTATATAGACCCTGAACTTGTCAAAGTTAAAATGACAATTGGTTAATGTGAGGCCCATCTTAAAAGGCTTTGTAAAATGGTTTAACTCAGTGGCCTGGCATCCCATGAAAAGCCTCGAATTTGGGCCTGGCAGCCCTTGAAAAGCCTCGACTACAAGTTTTTGATTTGCTTTTATTTGTCAAAGTTTTTCTCCTTTGATGAAGTTTTTGAGGTAAGCCGGCGTCTATTGACCCGGCCTGACTATAAGTCATCAATATAACATGGTGTTTGTTAACCCGGCGTGGCTTCAACTATAAGTTGTTAGTACACAACCAATTATAAACCGGTGTTTGCCAACCCGGTCTGGCATTGACTATACGTCGCCAGGATGATCATCTAGTGTCTATCATAACTCGGCATGGCTTATTATAAACCAGCACAGCATGGTGGGAGTTATCAACACTCAAGATTTGGGTTATCACCCTTACTACAAAAAGTTGGTAAACCAACGATGTGATTCAATATCATAGGTATGATATATTTCATATTTCATTGTTTTACAACCTTGGTTATAAACTCTGGCTTTATATTGGGTATCATAACCCGTCCGGCGGTAAACCGCCAGGGCAGTTTTAAGTTTATCACATGTAGAAAACAGGATTGCATCAAGCTGTTAACGATCATAAGTAGATAATGCATATCATGACAGATTGACAATATCAGGCAAAGTGGCTATGCACGATGGCATAGCAGACCAAGTGTTTAAGCTAGCCTATTACAAGGCGTTTTAACTGCCCAAAAGGATAATTATTTCTCATAAAGAGGACAGTGCGCAGACGATAAACCGGCTTCCGGATTATGATTCTTATTCAGGTTGATGCGAAGGTTGCGGATCATCCTATGCCGGTTCACCCTCCGCCTCCCCACCCAGTGGCTGGAAGTCAATGGTTTCCCAATCAATTCCAGACAAAGCTCGAAAGACAACTTCATCGCTTATAAGGTCTGACGGTTCAACATCAGGGGCATAAGTATGCTTACGGATTGGCGGGATTAGATTTTGCGCTTCATAAACCGACGCGCCAATCCGCTTGTTCTTTGCATCATAAATGGACCGGTGGAAAGACAAATCAGTCTCTTCGACCAGTTTACTTGCAAGCGGGAGCATCTCCTTTGTCAGAGCTCTAAGGGCATCATTGTCAAATTCTGACCCATCTTCTTTTTGGCTAGGATAGCCATTCCCAATGTCTTCCGGATCAAGATCGGCTATCCAAGCTTTAGCCCGAGTCAGTGCAGATAGCGCGCCCGGCCCTTGTAGCAGATCTCTTCACCTCTTCTAGCTGGGCAGGTGTCATAGATATCTTGGCTAATGTGTCCTTGATTAATGTTGGTAGCGGTTTATTGTACGAGGCTGTGCAGATGACCTGTTGAGCACCGGTATATAACTGCTCTATCAAGGTATAGGCAGCCTTCAATTTCTTGCGCATATCTAAACCGAGATGGGCAACATGGCTAGCTGCAATGGTTACAATATTATTAAACCTGAGGTTTCAAGGATGATTAAGTACGGTTCATGACAAGGCTACTTACCAAAGATGGCAGAAGTCATAGAGTTGATTTGCCGCTTCAAGCCAGTCAGCTCTTCCGCCACCGGTTTAAGTGTCGCTTCAGCATCTTCCGCCCGCTTTAGCAAAGTGGCTTTTTCAGCCTCCCAATCCACTCGCTCGCCTTTGAAGCCATCCTTCAATTGCTCCATGGCTGCTAAAGTGCCCTTCAGCTCTTCTTTGGCCTTTGAAGTTTCGGCTTGCTAGGACTTGATGTTCTCCTGGAGATCGGCGATTTGAGAATCTTTGTTGGTCAAGCCAGCCTGAAAAAGATAGACAATAAGTTGGTAATACTTTTTTCAAAAGTCCCAAGCACATAACACGTTATACACTTGGCACTTGGGGTCTAATGCGGATTGCTTTTTATCAACTGATATATTAAGTCCCAAGCATACAACAAGTTATATACTTGGCACTTGGGGGCTAATGCATATTGGATCAATTCAAGGTTATCAAGTTTTACTACATGAAACCGGATCATGTTAATAGCTGAAAGGAATTCGGATGTATAAACTGGACTATCCTAAAGGTATAAACCGGTCTATAGGGGCTACACAAGAAAAATCCAATCTTCTCCTATTACAAGTCCCGGTTCACATTCATATTGATGAACCGGCCCCTGGGGGCTACTAGAGTTGACAATTGAAGCAGGATATAAGGAAAAAGAAGTTATTCAAAGGAACAGATATTTACCTCATATCGCTCTTTCATTAGGTTTACTAAACCGGCTTCATAATCACGGCTGGTATACAAACGGTTTAGATATCTAGAGTGGATGTCCTGAGCAGAGAGGTGGGCATAGCTTGACAAATCTATTTTCCATTTGTCCTTGTCCACAACAGAAAATTCTTCTTTGGCACTGTGCTTGGATAAAGCGACAGGATTGCCAGGAGTAGTATGGCCAAAGCTGGTAATCACAACATCATCTGTCGTGCCATCAACAATCTTGTCTGGGCTTGGCGGTTTAGCAGATGTTCTTGCTGGGCTTGGCAGATCGGCAACGGGGCTTGGCGGATCAGCAGACTGACTCATTGGATTCACTTCTGGCGGTTCAACAAAAGTATCCTGACCTTGAGGTACCGGGTCATCCAGCATCACATCAGCGTTCTGATCTGCAGCCTTTGAGGTCCTCTCCCGTTCAGTGGCCGGATTATCATCAGCTGGGGTAGTCAGTTTAGCTTTCTTGCTAAGTCTGGCTTTGGCACTAAAAAGAACAAGTGCAGAAGGTTAATACAGTAAACTGGTGCAAAGCATAAAAACTAAGTCTATTATGCTTACCCAGGAATGGTCTTGAGTGGAGGCATCTGTGTGGTTGATGAATCGCCAGAGGATGAATGGGAGGTTCCCTGATAATTCAAATCAGACGGATTAAGAGGATATCAGAAGTAACCCTCCTTGGGATAAAGTGTACTAAAAGAACAAGAGACCTCTTGTCGATGTTTGCGAACCAGAGAATATGGTAAACCGGAGGATGTAACTTGTTGACCGCTATGCCGAGTGGTGCGACGCGTTTCATGCTGTTGTGTCTTCAAAGAAAAGTGCGGATCCAAATAAGCAAGAGGGTGAACGTTTACTTTCCGGACTGCTCGATGAAGTTTTGGTACTGGCACATGATTTGAATCGGAGGATAGAACAATTACCTCTACAACACCGGCGTGGCTAGCTTCCGCATCATCCTGATAACAATCATTGTCAATGAGGTGTATGAAAAAGAACCAAGAGAGTCAAGTTCTACCTCTGATTCTGGGTCATCAAGCTCTTCATCATTGGGCAAATCAGAGGGTTCGGCGATTTTCTTCTTTGCTGGCTTCTTTATAGCCTTAGTCTTGATGCAGGGTGCTCTTGCGGTTTATCCTGGGGTTTTGCCGGTTTATCTTGTGATTTCTTCTTCCAGAACGGATCATCGCCCTACACAGATGGATAATAAATTATAAAGGAATATTTAAGAAAGGACGGATTAAGATAAAAATGAGGCAATTCTTACAGCTGGCGGTTTATTGGAAGTGTAGAAGGGACTAAGCCCTACTCGGCTGCAGACAGCTTCTGGTTCATTCAGTATTTTCTTAACGGCTTCAGTAACATCATCCTTTGTTAGCTGAATATCAATATGACGTTGGGGATCTTTTAAGTCCCCCGTGTACTCACACATTAATCCAGGGCGCCGGCTTAAAGGCAGAACGCTCCAAGATATCCAGCAGCGGACGAAGTCAACACTTGTTAACCTGTTTGCCATAAAGGCTCTGAGTTTTGAGAGTTGTGGTGCATAGTTGGACCGTTCCTTGGCAGTCAGCCTCTGAGGGACTGGATGAGTATTGCTAAGATGGTGAGGGCGGTAACCCGACAGAGGATTTTCGCCAGTTGGAGATGTGTCATTACAATAAACCAAGTATGATTCCAGTCCTTGGGGCGACTATGAAGCTTGGCGTGAGGGAAACTGACATCTCTCCTCTTTTGAATTGCCATCCCACCAAGCTCAGTGTTGGGTCCGTCTGTGAATTCTGTGCGACAGTTCAAATAAAAGAAATCTTTGAACAGTTCAACTGTGGGTTCTTCCTGAAGATAGGACTCACAAAACACTTGGAAATCGCAAATGTTGGACACAGAGTTTGGTCTAATATATTGAGGGTGGAGTTGGAAGCTGGCAAGAACATCACGAAAGAACTTTGATCCGGGAGGGCTGAACCCTTGGTTCAGATGATCAGTAAAAACAATCACTTCTCCATTCTAAGGCTCAGGAGGATTTTCTAAACCGGGGACTCTCCAGTGGATGGGTTCCTTGCTCGCTAAAGCGCCAGTCACAACATACCCAGTCAGTTGTTCTTTAGTAACCCGGGAAGGGACCCAATTGCAAGCATAAAATGTTTTGGCCATTTGAATAGAAAGCTGGAAAAGAGGATGAAGGCCGGTTTACGGTTTTTGATTGATGCAGATAATCCGGTTTAAAGACAGGAAAAACAAATTGAAACATATGCGCATGATAAGCCGAAATTTTATATTGACGATGAGTCGGCGGTTTAAAAGAGGGCTAATGGTACCTGGCGGGTTATCATTTTCTAAAAAGTTAAACCGCCTACAATGGTGTGGAAGTTACAGATCTAAAAAATTCCTAAGTGTTGTACAAACAGTTTTCACAGGTTGGTGTTATAATTTTGGATCTACCGCAGTTCTAAAAAGGAGATAAATTTGAAAACCTAAAGATGCGATAACAGAGGAACACATATGCTCAGATGGGATCTTATGCAGAGAAAGGTACCTTCTCTGACTGGAAAGGGATGCTAAACTACTGTTGCTCGCCTTTACTATCAGATTCAGATCAAACTACGCGATCTAAAAGAAGAAAGTGAGGAACGGTGAAGAACGCTGATGAACGGTGGAAACCCTAATGCAGATCTGTTACATGAGAAGAGAAGTACTTACTGATGCTGCTGAACAGCGGAGGAGGTGTCACGTTTCTCTGGTCAGATCAGGTTGATGCCGCGGCCGTTGGCGGTGCAGAAGCGAAGGTCGATGGCGGCGGCTGCGCTCGAGCTTTGGGGCGACGAGAGGAAGACGATGAGGCGAAGGGGCACGAAGGGGAAAAAGGAAAGAATGACCCTTGGCCATATTTACAAGGTGAAGGGATAAGTGACAGGCGCGGGAATCGAGGAACCCAAAAAAATGGATATCTGACACAGCTGTCGCCTCGGTTTTCGGAGGATCATTAAGGAAAAGAAAGTATTTACAGGTTGTTTATATAGAGATGATGTCATAGTGATTTATTACAATCTTAAAAGATGATGTCACAGCGGTTTACCAAGTGCATATGGAAATGATGTCATGGCGGTTTACAAGATTCTTTGAAGATCAAGGAGTTTATCTAAGGATTGAAGATTGACATGAACAAGTTCCAATCAATCTGGGGCCTAATGTTGGGGATATAACTACTGAGTATAAACCGCCCAGGAGGGGCCGGGTTCTGCTCATCCGTTTTGAAGCCCATGAAGACAAGATATATGACACTTTACTATTGTAGACTTAGAGGCCCAGAGCCCAAGGGCGGATTAGGGCCCGTAGACATAAATCGCCATGAGATATGTAACTTGTGTTGTAAGATAGGGAAAGGTAGAAACCGAGCCGGACACGTGTATGAGCCGACCTCGGTATTCTATAAACCGCTGGGCGTCAACCTGTGTATATAAAGGGACGACCCGGCGGCGGCTCAGGGACAAGAAACAATAACTCGAGGGATAGGTAAAGCGAATTCGCTCCCTGCTCATCGAGACCCCATCAATTCCACCACAACTGGATCGTAGGCTTTTACCTTCACTGCAAGGGGCCAAACTAGTATAAACTCCTCGTGTCCTTTGTCCGGTTTAACCCCTTTAAGCTAATCTCATTGCAATGGCTCCACGACTAAGTCCTCTCACTAGGACATCTGACGTGTTAATTCCATGACAACAGTGTCCTGGAGGAATCCCGCCTTGTGGCGGAGCAATGTGCCAAGGATATCATATTCCCATGAAAACATTCATGTTATTCTGTCCTGTAATATGAAACAAGATCTTTGTGTAATATAATGTTTGTTTATTTAAAATTTTACCTCTTGTGCGGCCGTTTATGAAATATGAGAGTTGGCCAGTCGCCGGCTTCTGCCCCCACGTAGATAGTACGGGGGTGTTTGGGGTAAATATAAACACTCTTTACTCCAAATTTTGGTCCTTAAAGGAGGTGTTTAACGCAACGAACAAGGCAATCGGACTATGCCGCTTTATCACCCTCACTTAGCCATAGGAGTTTGACAGTGAAAATTTTGGCGCAGCCCCTGGTGTTCGGAAGGATGAACTTGGGGCGCTATACACGCCTAATCGGGTAAAAACTGACTCATCGCATAATGCAGAAAAAATCTCTAAGGATTTGAAACCTCTCGAACAGCTGACCAGCTCTCGCCGCATCATGATAGTCAGTTTTCGGCTTTCTCTACCGAGGTGCTCATCCAGAAGAACCGGGACACAATCGCAGTAGTTCTCCCTTTACTACCCTAGCCGATATAGCAGAACGTAAGGTAGTAAGCACAGGAGCCGGACAACCCAACTATGACCAAAGGCATGATTCAGAGCCGATGCATATAATGCTATAAGTTCGGGGTGCCGAACTGTACTGTAGAAGTGTTCGGACTTTATTGCCGTATTGCGGGGCGTGATGAAGCCCCTGGCGAAGTAATACATACCAGAGTGTACGGGTGCAATAAGTAATAAATACAAAGACAAGGAAAGAAACAAATAATAAGCTGACGCCACAAATATTGAGCCGCAAACTATTTTCCATTGTAATTTGATTGATACGTCAAGGCGTATTTATACAAGTAATGCGATAAGCAAAATAGGCTATTTGACATGCCATGACCAAGAGCTAGCTGCGTGCGGGTATGTAAAACAGGTATAACGATCGTTAGCAGAGACCACCTGGGGATTCCCTTGTACGTCAAAGCTCCTCGCCTTCTTGGTGTTTCCGTCCCGTTATCGCACCGATGATCAGGTTATCAGAAAAGCCTCGAGAAGAGAAAAGCCTGAAATGAAAAAGAAAAGGTGAAAGTATGCGGATCCAGGCGCGATTGAGCCGCATTATGGACCACGGTCTAGCTGTGCCTCCGTCCCCGCCCATGGTATTTTGAGTGCGTAGTTATGTATGCGCGGCACAAATGTCGCCGCTTGATTAGGACTGGGACAGAGGCTGAATTGCTAGTTAAGCTCTGGATGAGCTGGACAGTCCTGCTGCAGAGTAGTTCGGACTCGCCTGACGGTGTCCGGGAGCTTTACTGCCGAATTGAGATTCTGCCTAAGGAGGCTGCTCTGTACTTCTACTACAAGGGCCGCGGTGTGCTCCTTAGTACAGAGGGAGCGTTCCGTATTTCCGTTGACCGTTATGACACTGCGTGGTCCGGGCATCTTGAGATTGAGGTAGGCATAGTGCGGCACTGCCTTGAATCGAGCGAATGTGGTTCGTCCGAGCAGTGCATGATAGCCACTGCGGAAGGGGAAGGTATCGAAGATTAACTCTTCGCTTCGAAAATTATCCGAGGATCCGAAGACCACTTCCAGTGTGATTGAGCCCGTACAGCAGGCCTCTACACCTGGTATGACACCCTTGAAGGTAGTTTTTGTGGGCTTGATCCTTGGGGGATCGATACCCTTTTTGTGCACTGTATCCTGATAGAGTAGGTTCAGGCTCCTACCACCATCCATGAGGACTCGCGTAAGGTGGAATCCATTGATAATTGGGTCAAGGACCAGTGCGGCTGAACCACCATGACGGATACTGGTCGGATGGTCCCTGCGATCGAAGGTGATCGAACAGGAGGACCAAGGGTTGAATTTTGGGCGACTGGCTCCATCGCGTAGATGTCCCTGAGCGCACGCTTGTGCTCCCTCTTGCGAATGTGGGTGGCGTATATCATGTTCACCATTTTGACTTGGGGGGGGGTGGGATTTCTTCTGCTCCCCTATGTTCGATGGTCGGGGTTCCTCGTCATCCTCATTTCTTTGCGACCCTTTCTCCTTATTCTTGGCATTTAACTTGTTGGCCTGTTTGAAGACCCAACATTCACTGTTGGTATGATTGGCTGGTTTATCAGGAGTGCCATGGATTTGACATGGTCGATCTAGTATGTGATCCAAACTGGACGGGCCCGGATTATTTCTCTTAAATGGCTTCTTCCGCTGACTGGACTTAGAGCCACTGAATCCGGCGTTGACCATCGTGTCTTCGGTGTTATCACCATTGTTTCGACGCTTATGTATATTGCGCCGGGGCTTGCCCTTGCTGTTTCTAGCTTCAGAAGTGCCAGGTTCGCTTGTATTGTTGTTGCTACGTGCTAGTCAGCTGTCTTCGCCCGCGCAAAAGCGGGTCATGAGTGCCGTAAGGGCTGACATGGACTTTGGTTTTTCCTGGTCAAGGTGTCTGGCCAGCCATTCGTCGTGGATGCTGTGCTTGAAGGCCGCTAGAGCTTCGGCGTCCGGACAATCGACGATCTGGTTCTTTTTAGTTAAAACTGAGTCCAGAATTTCCTGGCTGACTCTCTGGGCTGTTTTATTATGTGACTTAAGTCGTCGGCATCCGGAGGTCAAACATATGTGCCTGGGAAGTTGTCAAGGAAGGCGTCCTCCAAGTCCTCCCAGCTGCCGATGGAGTTTTCGGGCAGACTATTCAACCAGTACCTTGCTGGTCCCTTGAGCTTGAGCGGGAGGTATTTGATGGCGTGAAGATCATCACCGCAGGCCATATGAATATGGAGAAGAAAGTCTTCAATCCATACCGCGGGGTCTGTTGTGCCATCATATGATTCGATGTTCACAGGTTTAAACCCTTCTAGGAAATCGTGTCCCATTACTTCGTCAGTGAAGCAAAGGGGGTGTGTGGCGCCTCTATATTGAGCCAGGTCGTGACATAGCTCGGATGGAGTTCGTCTGCGGTTTTTGGCCCGGACGTGATTATGTTTGTCACGTTCAGCCGGATGGCCATCGTCGCGCATCGGTGCACGCCCCCGTGATCCATAGATCGATCTTGTCTGACCCGCTTTGTTTTCCAAATGATGCCACAGGTCATGGGTATATCCCCGAGCTGTTGTATTTCTGTTTGTTTGGCGAGGCAGTGCGGGCTGGTGTTCGGCTCGAGGTGCCGCTTTGTCCCGGCTATGTGGTGGTTGGTCAACCACATTGTACCTTGGTAGGACGCGCTCCAGCGCCTCATCATCGAACTGTGGTAACAATTTGCGCTTCATGTAGCTTTTGGTTGGGCGCTCGAGGCCATATTCCTCGGCTGCTAGGACATCAGTCCATCTTTCATTGAGCAGATCTTGATCAGCTCGAAGCTGTTGCTGCTACTTTTTCAGGCTTCTTGCAGTGACAATTAGCTGACGCTTAGAGCGTTCCTGTTCGGTGGGCTCCTCAGGCACGATGAAATCTTCGTCGCCGAGGCTCACCCCATCCTCGGAGAGCGGAAGGTAGTTGCTATCCTCCGATTCTTCATTCATGGCCTGTTCACCAGGGATGACTCGCCCATCCTCCCGTTCCTCCTGCCCGGACGTTGGCTCAATAGGGTCTTCATTGGTTTTGGCGTCATCCAGAGTGTTATTGTCTCCTGTAACGGTATTGCCGTTTTTACTATGGCGTGGTTTAGAGTGGCACTGCTGACGTCGACGCTTTGGTTGCACCTCAGGAGGTTTATTCTTGACTGGACTTTCATTGTCGCCGTTGTTTTCTTTGGGTGTATCCACCATGTATATGTCGTATGAGGAGGTGGCTGTCCAACGCCCTGTAGGCAGTGGTTCCTGCTGATCTTCGTCATCATCGTCCATACCATCGATGTCTTCGGAGTCGTAGTCAAGCATGTCGGTTAAGTCATCAACAGTGGCTATAAAGTGGGTGGTGGGTGGGAAACAAAGTTCTTCGTCGTCCACTTCCCAACTGAGTCAGACATAGTTCGGCCGAGAGTCCCCCGACAAGGAGAGGGATTTTAATGAGCTTAACATGTCGCCAAAAGGTGAGTGCTGGAAGATGTCCGCGGAGCTGAACTCCAAGACCGGCGCCCTATCAGGTTCGATGGACGCGGATGCGCGCGGTCCGGAACCCATGGCCGGAGAGGAGTCTGAGGTTCCGGTGACAAAAGCCCAGCTCGATGTTGGGTCTGTGTGCGGCTCGAGCGCCGCCGAATCTGCGGCCTCCGTGGCGGGGTTAAGCTTCCCGTTTTCAGACGACACGGTCCGCTCCGGCTCTAGGGCCAGGACGGTCACATGTGCTATATCCTGCGTATGGCCCGATGACCGATCTAGGTCATGTTCATCGTGTTAGCCAGGGACAGCCGTTATGGGCTCAAACCCGTCGAAGATCAAGTCTCCTCGGATATCGGCCACAAAATTCAGGCTTCCGAATCTGACCTGATGGCCAGGGGCGTAGCTATCGATCTGCTCTAGATGACCAAGGGAGTTGGCGCGCAGTGCGAAGCCACCAAATACGAAGATCTGTCCAGGGATGAAGATCTCCCCCTGGACTACGTTGTTGTAGACGGTTGATGGAGCCATCAAGCCTTCTGGTGACGACGCAGCGGAACTCTCAATGAAAGCACCAATGTCGGTGTCAAAACCGGCGAATCTCGGGTAGGGGGTCCCGAGCTGTGTGTCTAAGGCTAATGGTAACAGGAGACAGGGACACGATGTTTACCCAGGTTCGGGCCCTCTCTATGGAGGTAATACCCTACTTCCTGCTTGATTGATCTTGATGAATATGAGTATTACAAGAGTTGATATACCACAAGATCATAATGTCTAAACCCTAGAAGTCTAGCCTATGAGGTTATGATTGTTGTGGCTAAACCCTAGAAGTCTAAACCCTCTGGTTTATATAGACACGGGGGGGGGGGGACTAGGGTTGTACAAAGTCGGTTACAGAGAAAGGAATCTACATATCCGAATCGCCAAGCTTGCCTCCACGCAAAGGAGAGTCCCATCCGGACACGGGACGAAGTCTTCTATCTTGTATCTTCATAGTCCAACAGTCCGGCTAAAGTATATAGTCCGGCTATCCAAGGACCCCTTAGTCCAGGACTCCCTCAGCAGCGTTGAGCATGAACATTATATCTGGATCTTGTTTAGTGCGAGACAATTATTCATTTAAATCAGAGAATAATGGTTGTCTGATTTATATGAGTAATATATTTTATGGTCATGCACCCTTGAAGAGTGGTCTATTTCTGTTGAATCTCGACTATGGTGATACACATATTCATAATATTGATACCAAAAGATGCAAAGTTGACAGTGATAGTGCAACATATTTGTGGCACTGCCGTTTAGGTCATATTGGTGTAAAACGCATGAAGAAACTCCATGCAGATGGACTTTTGGAATCACTTGATTATGAATCATTTGATACTTGCGAACCATGCCTCATGGGCAACATGACTAAAACTCCGTTCTATTGAACAATGGAGTGAGCCAATGACTTACTGGAAATAATACATACCGATTTATGCGGTCCGATGAGTGTTGAGGCTCATGGCGGGTATCGTTATTTTCTGACCTTCACAGATGATTTGAGCAGATATGGGTATATCTACTTAATGAAACACAAGTCTGAAACATTTGAAAAGTTCAAAGAATTTCAGAGTGAAGTGGAGAATCATCGTAACAAGAAAATAAAGTTTCTATGATCTGATTGCGGAGGTGAATATTTGAGTTACGAGTTTGGCCTTCATTTAAAACAATGTGGAATAGTTTCACAACTCACGCCACCTGGAACACCAAGGCATAATGGTGTGTCCGAACATCGTAACTATACTTTATTAGATATGGTGCGATCTATGATGTCTCTTACCGATTTACAACTTTTTTTTGGGGTTATGCATTAGACACAACTGCATTCACGTTAAAGAGAGCACCATCAAAATCCGTTGAGACGACACCGTATGAACTGTGGTTTGGCAATAAACCTAAGCTGTCGTTTCTTAAAGTTTGGGGATACAGTGCTTATGTCAAAAGGCTTCAACCTGATAAGCTCGAACCCAAATTGGAGAAGTGCGTATTCATAGGATACCATAAGTAAACAATTGGGTACACCTTCTACCACAGATCTGAAGGCAAGATCTTTTTTTGCCAAGAGTGGAACTTTTCTAGAGAAGGAGTTTCTCTCGAAAGAAGTGAGTGGGAGGAAACTAGAACTTGATGAGGTAATTGTACCTTCTCTCAATTTGGAAAGTAGCTCATCCGAGAAATCCGTTCCCGTGATGCCTACACCAACTAGAAATGAAGCTAATGATAATGATCATGAAACTTCAGATCAAGTTACTACTGAACCTCGTAGGTCAACTAGAGCACGATCCGCACCAGATTGGTATGGTAATCTTGTTCTGGAAGTCATGTTACTTGACCATGACGAACCTATGAACTGTGAAGAAGCTATGATGAGTCTAGATTCCGATTAATGGCTTGGGGCCATGAAATCTGAGATAGGATCCATGTATGAGAACAAAGTGTGGACTTTGGTGGATTTGCCCGATGATCGGCGACCCATAGAAAATAAATGGATCTTGAAGAAGAAGACTGATGCTGATGGTAATGTTACTGTCTATAAAGCTCGACTTGTCGCAGAAGGTTTTCAACAAGTTCAAGGAGTTGACTACGATGAGATTTTCTCACCCGTAGTGATGCTTAAGTCTGTCCGAGTCATGTTAGGAATTGCCGCATTTTATGATTATGAAATCTGGCAAATGGACGTCAAAACTGCATTCCTTAATGGATTTCTTAAAGAAGAGTTGTATATGATGCAACCAGAAGGTTTTGTCGATCATAAAGGTGCTAACAAAGTGTGCAAGCTCCAGCAATCCATTTATGGACTGGTGCAAGCATCTCGGAGTTGGAATATACGTTTTGATGAGGTGATCAAAGCATATGGTTTTATACAGACTTTCGGAGAAGCCTGTATTTACAAGAAAGTGAGTGGGAGCTCTGTAGCATTTCTAATATTATATGTGGATGACATATTGTTGATTGAAAATGATATAGAATTTCTGGATAGCATAAAAGGATACTTGAATAAAAGTTTTTCAATGAAAGACCTCGGTGAAGCTGCTTATATATTAGGCATCAAGATCTATAGAGATAGATCAAGACGCTTAATAGGACTTTCACAAAGCACATACCTTGATAAAGTTTTGAAGAAGTTCAAAATGGATCAGTAAAAGAAAGGGTTCTTGCCTGTGTTACAAGGTGTGAAATTGAGTCAGACTCAATGTCTGACCACTACAGAAGATAGTGAGAGAATGAAGGTCATTCCCTCTGCCTCAGCCATAGGTTCTATCATGTATGCTATGCTGTGTACTAGACCTGATGTTTGCCTTGCTATAAGTTTAGCAGGGAGGTAACAAAGTAATCCAGGAGTGGATGACTTGACAATGGTCAAGAACATCCGGAAGTACCTGAAAAGGACTAAGGATATGTTTCTCATTTATGGAGGAGAAAAAGAGCTCGTCATAAATGGTTACGTCGATGCTAGCTTTGGCACTGATCCGGATGACTCTAAGTGACAAACTAGATATGTATTTATATTGAATGATGGAGTTGTCAGTTGGTGCAGTTCCAAGCAGAGCATCGTGGCGGGATCTACGTGTGAGGCGAAGTACATAGCTGCTTCAGAAGCAACAAATGAAGGAGTCTGGAGAAGGATTTCATATTCGATCTAGGTGTAATACCTAATGCATCAGGTCCAATGAAAATCTTTTGTGACAATGCTGGAGAAATTTCCTTAGCGAAAGAGTCCAGATTTCACAAAAAGACCAAACGCATGAAGAGACGCTTCAACTCCATCTGTGATCTAGTCAAGGAGGGATACATAGAGATTTGCAAAATACATACGGATCTGAATGTAGCAGACCTGTTGACTAAGCCTCTTCCACAAGCAAAACATGATCAACACCAAGACTCCCTCAGTGTTAGAATCATTACAATGTAATCTAGACTATTGACTCTAGTGCAAGTGGGAGACTGAAGGAAATATGCCCTAGAGGCAATAATAAAGTTGTTATTTTATATTTCCTTATTTCATGATAAATATTTATTATTCATGCTAGAATTGTATTAACCGGAAACTGGATACATGTGTGAATACATGGACAAAATACTGTGTCCCAAGTAAGCCTCTGCTAGACTAGCTCGTTAATCAAAGATGGTTAAGTTTCCTAACCATAGACATGTGTTGTCATTTGACGAACAAGATCACTTCATTAGTAGAATGATGTGATGGACAAGACCCATTCGTTAGCTTGCATTATGATCGTTCAGTTTTATTGCTATTGCTTTCTTCATGTCAAATACATATTCCTCCGACTATGAGATTATGCAACTCCCGAATATCGAAGGAATGACTTGTGTGCTATCAAATGTCACAACGTAACTGGGTGATTATAAAGATGCTCTATAGGTATATCCGAAGGTGTTTGTTGGGTTGGCATAGATCGAGATTAGGATTTGTCACTCCGAATATCGGAGAGGTATCTCTGGGCCCTCTCGGTAATGCACATCATAAGAGGCCTCGAAAGCAAAGTGACTAATGAGTTAGTTAAAGGATGATGCATTATGAAATGAGTAAAGAGACTTCTAGTAACGATATTGAACTAGGTATGAAGATACCTACGATCCAATCTTGGGCAAGTAACATACCGATGACAAAGGGAATAATGTATGTTGTCATAACTGTTCGACCGATAAAGATCTTCGTAAAATCTATGGGAGCCAATATGAGCATCCAGGTTCCGCTATTGGTTATTGACCGGAGAGGTGTCTCGGTCATGTCTACATAGTTCTCGAACCCATAGGATCCGCACGCTTATTGTTCAATGACGATTTTGTATTATATGAGTTATATGATTTGGCAATCGAATGTTGTACAGAGTCCCGAATGAGATCACAGACATGACGAGGAGTCTCAAAGTGTCGATTGGTAAAGATTGATATATAGGATGATAGTATTCGGACACCAGAAGTGTTCCGGGTAGTATCGGGTATTTATCGGACTACCGGGGGGGGGGTTACCGGACCCCCTGGGGGAATAATGGGCCATATGGGCCATAGGAGGGGAGCACACTAGCCCACAACGGGTGGCACCCCCCTAAGGAAGGAGGCCGAATAGGTGGAGGAGGGGGTTCGCCCCCCCTTTCCTTCCTCCCTTCCCTCTTCCCTTTTCCCCCTTTCGGTAGTAAGGAAGGTGTGGGGGGGTGGGGATTTGGACTAGGGCCCCAAGTAGGATTCCTCCTACTTGGGGCACCCCAAGGCTACTCCCCTCCCCTCCCACCTATGTATACATGGGTAGGGGGCGCCTAGAACACACATGAACAATTTATAGCCGTGTGCGGTGCCCCCCTCCACAGTTTACACCTTTGGTCATATCTTCGTAGTGCTTAGGCAAAGCCCTGCGCGAATCACTTGACCATCACCGTCACCATGCCGTCGCACTGACGGGAGTCATCTACTTCCTCGACACATTGCTAGATCAAGAGTTCGAGGGACGTCATCGAGCTGAACGTGTGCAGAACTCGGAGGTGCCGTACGTTTGGTGCTTGATCGGTCAGAACAAGAAGAAGTTCGACTACATCAACCGCGTTGTCAAACACTTCCGCTTTCGTCCTACGAGGGTACGTAGACACACTCTCCCCCTCTCGTTGCTATGCATCTCCTAGATAGATCTTGCGCGAGCCTAGGATTTTTTTTCTTGAAATTGCATGCTATGTTTCCCAACACCTTACCCTATTAAATTTAGCCCCTTTGATTATTTTTCTTGCAACAAAAAATCTTGGTGCTGAGAGGAGGGAATATGAGATGAGTATGTGATAGAGGCAAAGGTGTCCCGTCTTTCGATGAGATGATGGATATCGCTTTGGTGGCAGTCGACTTTGACGATCTGACTATGAACGTGCGAGGACGTCGCGCCTTAGCAATCGATAAACCAACTCCGAGAGGTTATTGACCACGCCGGAGCACGATCAACCTGACCACGAGGGTCTGTTTCCTGCGAGCAAACGAAGAACAAACAAGAAACTGAGATTGCAATCTGGATATTGCGAATATAAGATGAAAGCTTTATTGATCAAGGTGGGGTTCTGTGACGCCTTTGTCTGGTCGTTGAACACAAACGAAGTACGCGAAGTTGCAGCTATGGTGAACTTTTAATCTAAACAAAACCCAAAGTCTAAACGATGCCCTAAGGGCTGTATATATGGGGGAAGAGGGGGGAATTTCGTGAACCTTGGTGGAGGGGTTCGAAATCAACCCTATCTCTTGTTTCCCCACACATACGGACTCGAAAAATAGCCTATACTTATGTATTTCGAAATTACATGGGCCTGGCCCAATAATAAGGTGATGCAGCACCTATAATAGCCTCGGGACGAAATTTATGAAGTGGCATCTTGTATATTTCGTCCAAGGCTTCATGCACCCATTATGGTGGCTTTAAAGTCCTGAAATCATCACTTGTAACTCCGTTCTTGTTCCCCTTGCGCATGCCATCATCTCCATGCTTGTTCTTAATCCAATGTTCATCCTTCTCCAAGCTAGGCCCTTCATTTGTAAGCAAAACAAATGTATCCAATTTAGGCAGCATCATATTCTCATGAACATTAGAATCATTACCAAGAAACGAAAGTACCTGGTAATTTAGTTGGCGTGCACGAGCTCTAGTAATTGGTCCAGTATTTATAGCAGCAGGGGCTGTGGGTGTAACAATTGTATTGATGTCCTCATCATCCTCCCCTTCTTGAAATAAAGTCGTCCTCGACGGAAGTTCATCTTCCTCACCCAAATAAGGCTTCAAATCTGCAATGTTAAAAGTGGGACTAACCCCAAAATCTGCAGGCAGCTCAAGTTTATATGCATTATCATTTATTTTCTCTAACACCTTAAAGGGACCATCAGCACGTGGCATTAACTTTGATTTGCGCAAATCCAGAAATCTATCCTTACGCAAATGTAACCAAACAAGATCTCCAGGTGCAGACACAACATGTTTTCTACCCTTATCTCCAGCAAGTTTATATTTAGCATTCATACGCTCAATGTTTTCCTTAGTTAACTCATGCATTTTTAAAATCAATTCAGCACGTTGTTTAGCATCAAAATTAACCTTCTCCGAAGATGGAAGAGGCAACAAATCAATAGGTGCATGAGGTAGGAAACCATACACAACTTCAAAAGGGCACATCTTAGTAGTAGAATGCAACGAACGATTATAAGCAAATTCAATATGAGGCAAGCATTCCTCCCACATTTTCTTATTATTCTTCAAAACAGCCCTAAGCATAATAGACAATGTTCTATTGACTACTTCAGTTTGTCCATCAGTTTGGTGGTGACAAGTAGTACTAAAAAGCAGTTTAGTCCCCAACTTAGCCCATAAACATCTCCAAAAGTGGCTAAGAAATTTAGTATCACGATCTGAAACAATAGTATTTGGCACACCATGCAAGCGAATAATTTCATGAAAGAACAAATCAGCAACATTAACAGCATCATCGCTTTTATGACATGGTATAAAGTGTGCCATTTTCGAGAATCTATCCACGACAACAAATATGCTATCCGTCCCCTTCTTTATTCGAGGTAAACCTAAAACAAAGTCCATAGATATATCCTCCCAAGGAACACTAGGTACAGGCAAAGGCATATATAAACCATGAGGATTGAGTCGTGACTTAGCTTTTTGACATGTAGTGCAGCGAGCAATAAAACGCTCAACATCCCGTCTCATCTTTGGCCAAAAGAAATGTGTAGCAAGTACGTCCTCCGTCTTCTTCATGCCAAAGTGTCCCATTAATCCTCCTCCATGCGCCTCCTGCAACAACAAAAGACGAACGGAGCTAGCTGGAATGCATAGCATGTTAGCACGAAACACAAATCCATCGTTAACGACGAACTTGTTCCACATTCTTCCTTCTTTACAATTCTGCATTACATCTTTAAAATCAGCATCATGCACATATTGATCTTTGATGGTCTCCAAACTAAATATTTTGAAGTCAAGTTGTGAAAGCATAGTATAGCGGCGAGACAATGCATCAGCAATAACATTTTCTTTTCCCTTCTTGTGTTTAATGACATAAGGAAAAGTCTCAATGAATTCAACCCATTTAGCATGTCTACGATTCAGTTTAGCTTGACTTTTAATATGTTTCAAAGATTCATGATCAGAATGTATAACAAATTCTTTGGGCCATAAATAATGTTGCCATGTTTCTAAAGTCCGAACAAGAGCATATAATTCTTTATCATAAGTAGAATAATTCAGACTAGGCCCACTCAATTTTTCAGAAAAGTATGCAACAGGTTTGCCATCTTGTAATAACACACCGCCTAATCCAATTCCACTAGCATCACATTCAAGCTCAAAAGTCTTATTAAAATCAGGAAGTTGGAGTAAAGGAGCATGTGTCAACTTATCTTTCAATACCGAGAAGGCTTCTTCCTGTGTGGTACCCCAAAGAAAAGGCACATCTTTGTTTGTAAGCTCATTGAGAGGTGCAGCAATGGTGCTGAAATCTCTCACAAAACGCCTATAGAATCCAGCGAGGCCAAGAAAACTCCTCACTTGTGTGACCATTTTGGGTTGCGGCCAACTCTCAATAGCTTCAATCTTGGCTTTATCAACTTGAATTCCATGTGGAGTAACAACATAGCCAAGAAAAGATACTCGATCGGTGCAAAAGGTGCACTTCCCAAGGTTACCAAACAAACATGCATCATGTCGAGCAATAAAAACAACACGTAAATGTTCCAAATGTTCCTCCAAAGATCTGCTATAAATCAATATGTCATCAAAGTAAACTACCACAAATCGTCCAATGAAAGCACGTAAAACTTCGTTCATTAATCTCATGAAAGTACTAGGTGCATTAGTTAACCCAAAAGGCATGACTAACCACTCATATAATCCAAACTTAGTTTTGAATGCTGTTTTCCATTCATCTCCCAATTTCATACGAATTTGATGGTATCCACTACGCAAATCAACTTTGGAGAATATTGTAGAGCCACTCAATTCATCAAGCATATCATCTAGCCTAGGAATAGGATGACGATAATGAATAGTAATATTATTAATGCCTCTACAATCAACACACATACGTGATGTACCATCCTTTTTTGGCACTAGAATAATAGGAACAGCACAAGGACTAAGGGATTCGCGTATATAACCTTTGTCGAGAAGCTCTTGTACTTGACGCATAATCTCCTTCGTCTCCTCTGGATTGGTACGGTATGGTGCACGGTTTGGCAGTGAAGCACCGGGAATTAAGTCAATCTGATGCTCAATCCCTCGAATAGGCGGTAATCCCGGTGGCACGTCTTGTGGAAAGACGTCAGCGAACTCCTGCAAAATGTTAGTGACAGCAGGAGGCAAAGAGGAAGGCACGTCCTCGATTGAAAATAATGCCTCTTTGCACACAAAAGCATAGCAAACAGATTTGCTGAAATCTAGCTCATCAATATCAGATTTGGTGTCAAATAAACATGCACTTTTCAATTTAATTTCAGAAGCAACACTAGATGGTTTATTATTAGGCTTCATTTGTTGCTCAAATTCTTTTGCCACAATCTGATTTTCACTCTTATTCGTCTCCGGTTTTGCTTTATTAGCTCTATTAATATCATCTTTCAAAATGGAATCAGGAGTCATAGGAAGCAAAGTAATATTTTTATCCTTATGAACAAGAGTATAGTGATTGTTTCTACCATGGTGTACAGAATTTTTATCAAATTGCCATGGTCTACCAAGTAATAAGGAACAAGCTTGCATAGGTACCACATCACAATCAACATAATCAGCATATGTAGAGATACTAAAATGCACACGAACAGTACGTGTTACCTTAACCTTGCCGCTGTTGTTGAACCATTGGATGTAGTAAGGATGTGGATGTGGTCTTGTGGTGAGAGAAAGCTTCTCCACCATCTCCATGCTAGCCAAGTTGTTGCAGCTCCCTCCATCTATGATGACGCGCACAGAACGTTCTTTCACAACTCCCTTGGTATGGAACAAATTGTGCCTCTGATTTTGCTCAGCTTGTGTGACCTGCACACTCAAAACACGTTGAGCAACTAAACATTCATACCTGTCAGCGTCTTCAGGAGCCATGTATTGCGTCTCATGATCAGAATCATCTCCACCATGTTCTTCACGTGTAATAAGAGCCAAAGTCTCCTCATCATAGTCACTAGCGGACTCATATCCACCATCCGCGGTAGCAATCATCACACGCGGAGATTTGCATTCTCTCGCATAATGACCTCCTCCCTTACAACGACGACAAATAATATCACTTGTGTGCCCTGTTGATGCCATGGAAGAAGCAGAACTTTGTGCAGGCCTAGCAGGTGCGCTCTTGGCAGATAATGGTGGTTGTGCCTGTTTTCTTGTATCACGACTGGAGGAGACACCTGATTGAGGTGCTGGTGTAGTTGAAGTAGAAGATGCACGTGGTGTCCATGATGAAGGTCGGCCTGCAGAAAAGTTAGTTCGTGCCAATGCTTGTCGATCCTGCACTTCACGTTCAGCTTTACAAGCAAGATGGAATAAACGAGTGATATTAGTATACTCCTTATAGTCTAGAATGGTCTGAATCTCTCTATTTAATCCACCCAGAAAACGTGCAAGCATAGCTTCATTCTCCTCAACAATACCACATCTAATCATGCCAGTATGTAATTCCTGATAATATTCTTCTACAGAATTTTTTCCTTGTCTTAAGCGCTGTAATTTCTGAAGCAATTCACGTTGATAATATGGTGGAACCCAACGAGTACGCATAGCTGTTTTCAAAGCAGCCCAAGTAGTTGGAATAGGATATAATCTACAATGTTCAGACCACCATACACATGCAAAACTAGTGAAAGCACAAACAGCAGCGGCAACCCGTCTCTCCTCGGGATATTGTAAACATGTAAATCGTTGTTCAGTTTCTAACTCCCAAGTAAGATATATATCAGGAACATATCTACCCTCGAAAGGTGGAATATTCAATTTCAGTTTAGGAAGATGGTCATGATCTCGTACCTGAGGGAAAGCCCTACCATTGTGATTATTTGCATGTGGACGACCTGGTGGTTGTGGTGCAGGTGGTTGCACGTAGTTCTGATTTTGAGCAACCTCATCCTCGTAATCTCCCACATAATCATCCTCCTCCGCATCAGCAGCAGGAGCCACAGAAGTATCAACAGCAGCACCAACAGTTTGGCCAAACGCAAGAGGAACACGGCTCGCTCGGCGGAGATCTGTTTCGCGACGTGGAGGTAGTCGTTGTTGTTGTTGTTGGAGAGGTGCGTTAGGTGCAGCGGGTGGTGGTGGTGGAAGACGCGCGAGCAATTCATTAAACTTGTTATCGAGCTTTGTTTCGAACGTCTTCTCCATGCCATCTATCTTCTCCATGGCCTCTTCAAATCTGTTTAGCACATCTTGCACCTGTCCACTCATCATTTGCTGAAATTTATCATGCAAATCCTTATTCGTCATGTTCTCCCAGTCAGTCTCGTCGGCTTGTGATCCTGGCATGGTTAGCAGCAATAGAAACACACAAGAATATGATCCTACAGACTACTAACAAGAGGTGGTGGTGGGTGTCACAAATCCGTCAAGCAAATCTCAAATTCTTACCAGTTCTTACCCAGCAGCAGGCGGTGATCGGCAACCGTTGTAGTCAAAAACTCTCAAAGCTTGGATAGAGCGATTACTAGGGAGAGTCAAACGCCCGACGTAGATGTATGTGGAGCTGGGAAGGCTTATAATATGGTAGCAAAAAGGGTCAGCAATAATTAATTCAGAGATGCAAAGTTGAATAAACGCTCAACGACGGTACTGTGCTGGTCCTAGGCTAGACTGTGCTAGAGACGCGAGCCTAGAACACCAACAAAATCACGGCGCGGCACGTAAACAAGGGAAAAGCACACTCTGGATTTTTTTTTCGCTCTTTTTTTGCGCTGTTTTTTTTGCGCTGTTTTTTTTGCGAAAAAATCACTATAATGGCGAGTGTCTCAAAACTCTTCCTAGGTCAAACTGACAGGATGGGCACGAAATTTTTTCGACCAATTTTTTTTTCGACTGCCCGGACCCAAAAACTGGAAACGGGTCAAAAAAAACTTCCTATAATGGCACCTGTCTCAAAACACTCAGAAACACCTAAAAATAGGATAGCCAGAATTTTTTTTGAAAAATGCGTTTTCGAAAAATTTTGGGCCTAAACGGAGGGTGGTTTCCGGACTCTTTTTTTCCCGAAACCTACTCCGGCAAGGAAACACGAATCGGAATCTAGATAGATCTCGAAAACAATCCTAATATGACAAGAACTCGGATTGGTGGTGGATATATGGTAGTAGATGGCAGCGGTGGTGGTATATGACAGCGGTGGTGGTATATGGATACGGATTCGAAGCGGTGGCGGATAAGTGGTGGTGGTAGATGGCAGGGGCGATGATGATGGTGCGGCGGCGGCGTGACAACTTATGACCAGAACTCAAAACTCTAAAAGACTAGACTCTAAGACCAGCAACTAGACACGACGATGCAACCGCAAATTCAACAAAGCAAAACCCTAAAAAGATTATGCAAAGGCTCAGATTGGTTCGGATATGATGAACTAACCCTAATTTTTTTGTGGCTTTTTCGTGGACTGTAGGTATGAAGAACAGACTCGATCTAAACTACGAAAAACTGTAAAATCTCACCGAGCAACCTGGAAATCTGATACCACTTGATAGAGGCAAAGGTGTCCCGTCTTTCGATGAGATGATGGATATCGCTTTGGTGGCAGTCGACTTTGACGATCCGACTACGAACGTGCGAGGACGTCGCGCCTTAGCAATCGCTAAACCAACTCCGAGAGGTTATTGACCACGCCGGAGCACGATCAACCTGACCACGAGGGTCTGTTTCCTGCGAGCAAACGAAGAACAAGCAAGAAACTGAGATTGCAATCTGGATATTGTGAATATAAGATGAAAGCTTTATTGATCAAGGTGGGGTTCTGTGACGCCTTTGTCTGGTCGTTGAACACAAACGAAGTACGCGAAGTTGCAGCTATGGCGAACTTTTAATCTAAACAAAACCCAAAGTCTAAACGATGCCCTAAGGGCTGTATATATGGAGGAAGAGGGGGGAATTTCGTGACCCTTGGTGGAGGGGTCCGAAATCAACCCTATCTCTTGTTTCCCCACACATACGGACTCTAAAAATAGCCTATACTTATGTATTTCGAAATTACATGGGCCTGGCCCAATAATAAGGTGACGCAGCACCTATAATAGCCTCGGGACGAAATTTATGAAGTGGCATCTTGTATATTTCGTCCAAGGCTTCATGCACCCATTATGGTGGCTTTAAAGTCCTGAAATCATCACTTGTAACTCCGTTCTTGTTCCCCTTGCGCATGCCATCATCTCCATGCTTGTTCTTAATCCAATGTTCATCCTTCTCCAAGCTAGGCCCTTCATTTGTAAGCAAAACAAATGTATCCAATTTAGGCAGCATCATATTCTCATGAACATTAGAATCATTACCAAGAAACGAAAGTACCTGGTAATTTAGTTGGCGTGCGCGAGCTCTAGTAATTGGTCCAGTATTTATAGTAGCAGGGGCTGTGGGTGTAACAATTGTATTGATGTCCTCATCAGTATGGATGATCTCCCTCACTTCTATTTCATTGATTAAGATCTATGTTTTATGCCTAGCTAGGGGCGTTAAACAACAACGCTTGTTGGGAGGCAACCCAATTTTTATTTTTATGTTTTTTGTTTTTGGTTCTGTTTTCAATAAATACACATTATTACCTCTGTAGTAATTGTGTTTTGGTGTTTTAGTTAGTGCTTGAGCCAAGTAAGACCTTTGGGATGGTCTATGGTGATAGTTGAATTGATCTTGCTGAAAAACAGAAACTTTTGCTCTCATTGCCATAAATTTAGTAAATCACAGAAACGTGCTTTTGATATGATTTTTTTTACAAAAGATTGCATACAATTTTCTTAAATTTTCCTTATTTTTCATAATTTTTGGAGTTACATAAGTATACAAAAATTTCCAGATTACCACAGATTGTTCTGTTTTTGACAGATTCTGTTTTCTATGTGTTGTTTGCTTATTTTGATGAATCTATGGGTAGTATCGGGGGGTATGAACCATGGAGAAGTTGGAATACAGTAGGTATAACACTAATATAAATCTATAATGAGTTCACAACAGTACCTAAAGTGGTGATTTATTTTAGTATACTAACAGATCTTACGAGTTTTTTGTTGAGTTTTGTGTTGTGAAGTTTTCAAGTTTTGGGTAAAGATTTGATGGACTGTGGAATAAGGAGTGGCAAGAGCCTAAGCTTGGTGATGCCCAAGGCACCCCAAGGTAATATTCGAGGACAACCAAGCATCTAAGCTTGGGGATGCCCCGGATGGCATCCCCTCTTTCGTCTTCAATCCACTGGCAAATTTACTTAAGCTATATTTTTATTCACCACATGATATGTGTTTTGCTTGGAGCGTCTTGTATGATATGAGTCTTTGCCTTTTATTTTTCCACAATAATCCTTGTTTTACACACCATTTGAGAGGGACATGCTTTAATCGTGAATTTATTAGAATACTCTATGTGCTTCACTTATATCTTTTGAGCTAGGCAGTTTGCTCTAGTGCTTCACTTATATCTTTTTAGAGCACGACAATGGCTTTATTTTATAGAAATTGTTGAACTCTCATGCTTCACTTATATTATTTTAATAGTTCTTAAACAACATGGTAATCTTCTTAGGTTATGAATTTAGTCCTAATATGATGGGCATACAAGAGGGATATAATAAAAACTTTCATATAAAAGAGCATTGAATATATGAGAAGTTTGATTTCTTGCATTTATTTTGAGATATAAAGATGGTGATATTAGGGTCATGCTAGTGAGTAATTGTAGACTGATATAAATACTTGCGTTAAAGTTTTTGAATCCCGTAGCATGCACGTATGGTGAACCGTCATATGATGAAGTCGGAGCATGATTTATTCTTTGATTGTCTTCCTTATGAGTGGCGGTTGGGGATGAGCGATGGTCTTTTCCTACCAATCTACCCCCCTAGGAGCATGCATGTAGTACTTTATTTCGATGGCTAATAGAATTTTGCAATAAGTATGTGAGTTCTTTATGACTAATGTTGAGTCCATGGATTATACGCACTCTCACCCTTCCACCATCGCTAGCCTCTCTAGTACTGCGCAACTTTCGCCGGTGCATTAAACCCACCATATACCCTTCCTCAAAACAGCCACCATACCTACCTATTACAGCCACCATACCTACCTATCATGCTTCACTTATATTATACCACTTCTATGACAAAAAATCATGACAGAAAATGGGCTTTTCGTCCTGGGCGGGCCGGAGACGCAATTGCATGACATTTTTGGGTCGTCGATGACGGAAAAAACCATGGTAGAAGTGAGGGCGAGGAAAATATCGGGGAGTTCCTGGTTACGGTGGGTGGTCGGGGGCCGAGCGATGCACGTTTCTCTCGTACCGTACGCGCGTGGGTGTGAGGCGTTGGGCTCTAACTGAACCCGAGCGAGGCATCGCCTAATTGAACCCGAGCGATTGCACTGCAGGCTACGCGTTACTGAACCCGAGCAATCGAGCGATTCCTTCGCTACTGCTGCTAACTGAAGTCGATCGATGCTGCCTCTGGATGATCAGTGAGCATTGTTGTGGGGGGGGGGGGGGTTGGATGAACAGTGAGCGTTGCGGGGGGGTTTGGATGAACAATTTTCGGTGGGGGTGGATGAACAGGACCCCGCGTGTTGCCTCTGGATGAACAGGACCCTGATCGATCGAGCCGGTTGGGGCTGGATGAACAGGACCCGGTGAGGGCTGGATGAACAGGACGACCCCATGGTGGGCTGTTGAACAGTAGCCGGTGGAGGGCTGGATGAACAGTAGCCCGTGGAGGGGTGGTTGAACAGGAGCCTGTGGAGAGGGCTGGTTGAACAGTAGCCGGTGGAGTAGCGCGCGGTGGAGGCTGGGTGAACAGGAGTCCGTGGATGAACAGTCGTAGGTGGAGGCTGGAGGAGGTCGACGGTGGATGAACATTAGCCCGTGGAGGCTGGAGGAGGGAGACGGTGGAGATGAACAGTATCCCGTGGAGTCCCATTTTGCGGTACGCCACACCCCTTCCAATGAACAGGACCCCCGTTTTGACCGTAGTGCTCCAACACAAGTCCGTTTCCTCTGTTTTGCGGTATGCCACAACCCTCCCGATTAACAGGACCCCGTTTCGACCGTAGGAGTTCCAACAGAAGTCCGTTTCCTCCGTTTTGCGGTATGCCAGACCCCTCCCGATGAACAAGATCCCATTTCAAACGTGGCCAGTCGAACACAAGGCCGTTTCCTCCGTTTTGCGGTATGCCAGGCCTCGTTTCCATCGGCTGTTCCATCCAAGCCGGTTGGCTCCCACGCATTCGTTTGCCTCCCGATGAACATGACGCATTCGGTTGCCTCCCCATGAACATGACGACGACGCAGTTTCTCCGTTCCGACCGAGCCATGTACACGAGCCCTAGCCATATGTATGCGCGAGTAGTCATTCGAGACCCCGCCCGTATGTACGTACGTGGCCGTATTTACTTTCTTGCACCCTGGCCGTTGTACGTACACGTACATGCTACGTGTGCGCCTCTACTACGACACGTGCGCATCTACAATGACCAGTATGTACGTACATGTTCGCGACCAGAATGAGAACGCTACGTACGCTTCGACCAGGTGGGTCCCAACCGTCAGGCACTTCCTTGCGTGCAAAGATGTAGCTGGTGGGTCCCAGCAGTCGGGGGGGCGAATCATTTTTTTCCCGTAATATGGACGCACTTCCTTGCGTGCGAAGATGTAGCTGGTGAGTCCCAGCAGTCAGGGGGAAACATTTTTTTCGTGAAATACTGTGGCCCGTACGATGGGTCCCGGCTATTAGGTGGAGGAATAATTATTTTGCGCGTAATAAGGAGCCAATTCCTTGCAGCTGTCGTGGACCCAGCTGTCAGCCTATCAACGTATAGTACTCTTCCGATGGAAGTCATTCCTTGACCATGTTAACCATGCCGCACCGAGAGCACCAGGGCGGTGGACGGTGGTGAGGCCTATGTGACGCCCCCGATTCAATCGTACACTAATCATGCACGCAAATGTGTACGATCAAGATCAGGGACTCACGGGAAGATATCACAACACAACTCTGCAAATAAAATAAGTCATACAAGCATCATAATACAAGCCAGGGGCCTCGAGGGCTCGAATACAAGTGCTCGATCATAGACGAGTCAGCGGAAGCAACAATATCTGAGTACAGATATAAGTTAAACAAGTTTGCCTTAAGAAGGCTAGCACAAACTGGGATACAGATCAAAAGAGGCGCAGGCCTCCTGCCTGGGATCCTCCTAACTACTCCTGGTCGTCGTCAGCAGGCTGCACGTAGTAGTAGGCACCTCCGGTGTAGTAGGGGGTCGTCGTTGACGGTGGCGTCTGGCTCCTGGACTCCAGCATCTGGTTGCGACAACCAGAAAGAAAGGAAAGGGGAAAAAGGGGGGAGAAAGCAACCGTGAGTACTCATCCAAAGTACTCGCAAGCAAGGAACTACACTACATATGCATGGGTATATGTGTAAGGAGGCCATATCGGTGGACTGAACTGCAGAATGCCAGAATAAGAGGGGGATAGCTAATCCTGTTGAAGACTACGCTTCTGGCAGCCTCCGTCTTGCAGCATGTAGAAGAGAGTAGATTGACGTCCTCCATGTATCATCTTCAAGTAGCATCTCCAAGTAGTATCTCCAAGTATCATCTCCAAGTAGCATCGCATAGCATAATCCTACCCGGCGATCCTCCCCTCGTATCCCTAAGGGAGAGCGACCACCGGTTGTATCTGGCACTTGGAAGGGTGTGTTTTATTAAGTATCCGGTTCTAGTTGTCATAAGGTCAAGGTACAACTCCAAGTCGTCCTGTTACCGAAGATCACGGCTATTCGAATAGATTAACTTCCCTGCAGGGGTGCACCACATAACCCAACACGCTTGATCCCATTTGGCCGGACACACTTTCCTGGGTCATGCCCGGCCGCGGAAGATCAACACGTCGCAGCCCCACCTAGGCAAAACAGAGAGGCCAGCACGCCGGTCTAAACCTAAGCGCATAGGGGTCTGGGCCCATCGCCCATAACACACCTGCACGTTGCGTGGGCGGCCGGAAGCAGAACTAGCCCCCTTAATACAAGAGCAGGCTTACATTCCAATCCGGTGCGCGCCGCTCCGTCGCTGACGTCTGAAGTGCTTCGGCTGATACCACGACGTTGGGATACCCATAACTACTCCCGCGTAGATGGTTAGTGCGTATAGGCTCGTAGCCAACTCAGATCAAATACCAAGATCTCGTTAAGCGTGTTAAGTATCCGCGAATGCCGAACAGGGCCAGGCCCACCTCTCTCCTAGGCGTTCTCAACCTGCCCTGCCGCTCCGCCACAAAGTAACCGTCGGGGACCGTCGGGAACCCAGGCCCACCTCTTCCGGGATGGAGCCACCTGTCCTTTCAGCCCCCAACTCCGTACAGTATCATAGGTAATGTAACAGTGTAAAGTATATAGTATATGCCCGTGATCACCTCCCGAAGTGATCACAGCCCAGTAGTATAGCATGGCAGACGGACAAGAGTGTAGGGCCACTGATGGAACACTAGCATCCTATACTAAGCATTTAGGATTGCGGGTAAGGTATCAATGACTGTAGCAGCAATGACAGGCTATGCATCAGAATAGGATTAACGGAAGCAGTAACATGCTACACTACTCTAATGCAAGCAGTATAGAGAAGAGTAGGCGATATCTGGTGATCAAAGGGGGGGGGGCTTGCCTGGTTGCTCTGGCAAGAGAGAGGGGTCGACAACACCGTAGTCGATCACAGGGGGTACCGGCAGCGGCCTCGGGGTCTACCGGAAAAAGTAACGGAGGGGGAACATAATAAATAACAGAGCAATCAAAGCATAACATGACAAATACGGTGCTAGAGGTGATCTAACGCAGGGATAGGTGACACCGGTGAAGGGGGAAAACATCCAGGAAAATATCCCCGGTGTTTCGCGTTTTCGGGTAGAGGAGCCGGAGGGGGAAAGTTGCGAGTTCGATAGGTTAGGGGGGTGTGTCAGACGAACGGGTTGCGTATCCGGAATCATCTCGTCGTTCTGAGCAACTTTCATGTTGAAAATATTTTAATCCGAATTACGGATTAAAAGATATGATTTTCTAAATATTTTATTAATTTCTGGAATTTAATTAATTAATTAATTAATTCAAAAAATGGATTTATGACGTCAGCATGATGTCATGCTGACGTCAGCAGTCAACAGAGTTGACTTGGTCAACCTGACATGTGGGTCCAGGGGGACCCACCTGTCATCCTCTAATTAGGTTAATTAGGGTTTAGGTTAATCTAATTATAGTTTAATTAAACTTAACTAGTTAATTAAATTAATTAAACCGGATTAATTAACTTAATTAATTCATTAGTTAATTAATTAATTAATAATTAATTTTATTAACCATTTTTATTTTTATTTAATAATTTTAATTTTAATTCTCTCTTTTTTTTAAACCGTTCTGGGGTGTGGCCCCCGTTGTCATAGGGCCACTAGGCCTTAGCAGATCGGGCGGTGCGGGCGAAGGGGCACCCGCACGCGAGGCCACCAGGGGCGAGGCGGGGCGCCAGAATACGGCGGGGTAGGGGGGAAAGGGCCGACCAGCTCCGGCGAGCGGCGGGAACGGGCGGCAGGGGGCTCGGCGGCAGCGGACGGCGCCGGCATGGGCGCACGGGACGCAGGGGGCGCGGCCATGGACGGGGCGAGACCAGCGCGGGTGCGCGGACGCGTGCGCGAGCACGGCCAGGGCGCGGCCGTCGACGCGATGAGCGCAGGGACGGGGCTTCGGGTGACGACGAGCGCGGAGCGAGCTCCGGCCATGGCGACCGAGCGCGGGGACGACCTCAACGGCGACAGAGCGAAGCAGGGGGGAGGAGAGGGGCGATGCTCACGGTGGGGGCGCGTAGGGTCTAGGCAGAGGGCTCGGGGACGGTCGGAGAGGACCGGCGAGGAGGAGGAGGCGCGTGGAGCTCCGGGCGGCCTGCGAATCGGTCCGGCGAGTCAGGGAGGGGACGAGGAGGCCACGGCGAGGTCGAGGTCGGCGGCCAGCTCCGGCGATGTGCGGCGGTGGAGTCGGGGCGGATCCCCTCAATCCAAATCGAGAGGAGGCAGAGGGGACGGAGGAGCACGGCGTTGGGGCGGGCATCGTGCGAGGGAGAGAAGGGGCGCGGAGGAGTCCGGGAGGGGCGGCGCCGGCGCCGGCTGGTGGCGGGCAACGGCGTTGGTGAGAGGGGGGCGGGTCGGGCCCTCTGCCCCGATCCAGACGGGGAAGGGGAGAGAGGCGTGCGGGATGGAGCGAGTGGGGGGGGGGGGGGCGAGTGGGTGGCGGCTAGGGTTCAGCCGAGTGGGGAGCGGGGGTTATGCAGGGGGCGAGTGGGCTGGCCTGGGGGCCCGATGGCCTGCTGGGCCGAGGCCCAGTGGGGGGGGGGGGTTTGCTCTTTTTTTTTGTCTGTTTAGTTTTTCTCTTTTGTATTTTCTTTTCTGTTTTATTTTAAGTTCCCTTTTATTACAGTTTCATAAAAACACTAGCACCTAAATTTGTATTTATAAATATACTACTGCCACCTTAACTCTCAACCGAAAATAAAATAGTTTAATATTTTATAAAATTCAATAGGCATGTATTTAACTATTTTAACTACGGTTTTAATTATCTTAGAGCCTTTAAACACTTTATCAAAGTTTGGTTTCTCCACCATAATTACCGCTGCATTATTTAGTTCACTCCGAACATTTTAGTTTTAAAGTTTGGAAACTTTTGTTATTTGCCTATGTTTTAAATTTGAATTTGAATCGGGTTCGAATCAACGTGAGTTTAATCATAGTAATGGAGGTGACGTGGCATCATTAGCTTGGGATTACTGTAGTCTAATTATCCGGGCGTCACAGCCTAGGAAGGGGCGACGTGGAGCCGGGGAAGATGCAACAATGGATGCCCACGCATAGAGGAGTATGAGGGTTCACTGGTTCGGCTGCGGTGTGAGGATGCCGTCGCCGCAGAATAACAGGGGGTGTGGGTGAGTAGAGGGATGGCCAGGCCAACGGTGGAAGTAGTAGGGGGCGGTGAGGCCTCCGCAGCATCATAGCCGGCCACGGGACGCAGGAGCACGCGGCACGACCGCCGCTGGTTTGGGCGGCTGGAGCAAGAAGACCAGAGGTTGAAGAAGCACTACGACCATTGGATGGACATTGTACGATCAGTGGAGCTAGAATCGTTCATATTGACTAAGTTTACAAAGCCTTCCGTCCCTGTCAACTTAGTTGGCCCACAAGTTAGCCTCCCACTATGGCGGGTCCTAGCTAGCAAGGGGTATTCATTTTTTTGAGGGAGGGGGGTATTCATTTTTTTGTGCGTAATAAGGAGGCACTTCCTTGTGTGCGAAGATATAGCTGGCGTGTCCGACCTTTCAGTGGGGGAACATTTTTTTGTGAAATACAGAGGCCCTTCCGGTGGGTCCCAGCTATCAGGTGGAGGAATCATTATTTTGCGCGTAATAAGTGGCATTTCCTTGCGTGCGGCCGTGGACCCAGCTGTCAGCCTCTCCATGCACAGTCTACTTCCGATGGTGTCATTCGTTGACCACGTTAACCACTCCGCGCCGAGTGCATCCAAGGTGGTGGACGACGGCGAGGCCCCAGACAGTAACGAGCTAGAGATGAGAAGACACGGGAGTAGAGTCACAGACGGAGAGGTGTACGAGGGTTAACTAGTTCTGGTGCGGGGTGGTTCGCAGTTGGTGGAGAAGAACATGAGATGTGGAAGGGTGGAGGGATGGCCGGGCCAACAGTGGAGTAGCGCTTCACAGTGAAGCGTGCTAAGTAGAGCTAATAGCAGCAGGAGGCGGGAGCAGGTGGTCCCGACGGCGCTGGAGGAAGAAGACGAGAGATTGAAGATGGATGCCGGTCGTTGGATGTAAATCCAACGGTTAACGATGTCAAAATCATTTGTTGACTAAGTTGACAACGACTTGCGTTTGCTTCGACCTATTGGCCCACATTTCAGCCTCCAAAAATGTGGCACGTATTCAACCCATTTTTTTTCCAGAATTTACAGTCTTTTTTTTGCGGGGTAGAAATTACAGTCAATTTGATCTTCTTTTTGAATTACGGTCCATTAGCTGGGCTGGGTGAACAAATAATGTAGCATCCATGCAGCCCAATTATTTTTTTCCTAAAAAATTACTGGCCATTTGCACTTTCTCGAAATACACGATTTGTGCTGGGCTGAGTCTAATTATAATGTTGGGTTGGGCCAACAATGTTATCAAAAATTAAACAGGGGCTGAGCATTTTGTTATAAATATATTTAAATAATAAGTGATTTATTATTACATTGGTCCTTAAATCTTACCAAGATTTTGTACACAATCACTAGGATTTTCATTGCCAAAAAAATCTAGAATTTTATTGTTAAGAAATTATTTTTATAAGTTAATAAGATGTGGGATATTGTTTTCTTACATATGTAAGTATCTGTTAAATATGTGATGACAATAACAATAATATATAATAACATATAAAATAATTTAAATATATATAATATAGTTAGAAGGGAAACATAAATTGGACCACGCGTTCCTATTCTTCTATAGAAACATAGAACAGACCTCTGCGTTTTCTTCAAGAAAATACATAAATTGGGCTGCTGTTTCACGAAAAATAAAACCTCGGATGGGAGGCCCATAGGCCGGTCGATACATGACGACCCTCAAGAAAATACAAACCGGCATGTCATGGGCTGCACATGTTAGAAAAGAAAGCCTAGACGAGGCAACCGAAAACCCAGCTGATACTTGCTGCCCCAGTGATAATAAATGATACCTGCCAGGTCCCCTGCTTCGTTGTGAGTTTATCTCCTATAGTAACTATGTTGAAGCACCTAAAAAAATGTAACTATGTTGACAACCCCGTGGGCCCCAACATCAGTATAGCATTAGGAGGAAGTATTTTTTTGATGAGGCACTTGCTTGCGTACAGCCATAGACCTGGTGGGTCCCGACTGTCCGCCTCTCCACGTACAGTCCTCTCCAGATTCCTCTCGTTTGTTCAGCATGTTCACAATGGCAGACAACGGCATTGCGGCGAGCGCACAAAGGCGTAGGAGGAGATCCGACCACATGAGGAAGTGCCTTATTAGTAACGAAACTACTGAACTGGCCTAGTGGCCAAGTGGCACTACCCGACAGTTGTTCCGCCCGGGTTCGATTCCACCTGTGCAGGGAAAATGTCTCCAAATTTTTTGCCTCTGCCTTTATTGACATATGGGTCCCCTTCTGTCATCTACGCACACCACGTCCAACATTTGCCAAAATTTCGTCCCTCATTTTCTCGTTTTTTGCACACTCGACATTGTGTGGGCATTTTGAAAATAGCATATCTTTTTGACTGTGCATCATATGAAGATGTGCTATGCATGAATGTTGATCAGCATGATGTTAACTAGCTGGTAGTTCCATTTTCGACCATGAATAACACTTCCAACATGATGTTAACCCTGTTTGAAAAGGCCGTGTTAATATAAATGCTCTGCCTCTGAAAGTTGCAGTTCTTATGTGAAACTGAATTTGCAGTTTCTTACCTGAAACTGAAACTTGCAGTTTCTTCTCTGAGAATCACATTGTCTGCACTTTTATACTCCTATGAAACTACATTTTTTTAAGTGCTAAAAATAGATCTCTAAATTCATAAAATACTTCATATGCTCAATACTGCAAATCTGAAATTCAAAAGACATTCATATCTGAAAGTACTCTCAAAATACACAACACAAAACACAATTCACAACCTGCAAATACTGACAACCCTAAGATCCTCCTGACAATTCACAACCTGCCCGATTATTTGGCTGGGGGGCAGTCCCCTCCTATTCCCCGGTGGCAGACAGCCGCCCCGTGAGACGATGTGAACGACGAGGGAGAGGATGGCGGGGAAGCGTCGTCGAGCCAACTGCTTTTCTCCTTTTGCAGTTGGGTTCGGTCGACGAAGACTCTACCGGCTCGCTCTAGCATGACACCCTCAGAAACAGCACCCTCACAAACGGCACCCTATAGATGCTCCATCTGGGATTGATACTCCCACCACCGCTCCCTCACGATCGGTTTCGGTGAATCTGTTTGCTCCATGGTCCAGAGGAGCAGCTCTATGTACTCCCGCGCGACTCCCTTCAGGAGTATCGCCACCTTTTTGCTCTATTGGAGATATTTGGCCATGGATGTCGCCGTCGCCGCTAGTTGGTCCTTGTTGTCAAACCAAGACTGTATCTCCAACATCCTAGCTAGCTTCACAGGGTCGCTGTCTGTGATCCTCATGTATCGGTTGTACTCCTCCATCGATCTACTTCTCCACAACACCTTCACTTGCCGGCGGTGGTTTTTGAATGGAAGAGGAGAGGAGCAACACTGGTTTTGGATTAGAATGGGAGAGGGGCGACGCTGGTTTTGGATTGGAACAGGAGAGGAGGGGCGGTGGTTTTGAAATGGAAGAGGAGAGGAGCGGCGCTGGATTTAGATTGAACAGGAGAGGAGTGTAAGTGCATCTAGTGCCCCTTAGTGATTTTGGTGTATTGAAGACTTATAGGTTAAGGAACTAATATGTTTGTGAGTGTACACAGGCTCTATAAGTCAATGAGGAGTTTGATATTTACAGTGAAAGTCGACCCCTAAAAATGAATGTCTTCGGCTGAAGACTTTGGTTCTCCTAAAGACTTTGGAAGTGAAGAAATTGGTGTGGCCGTGAAGACTTCAATATTCATGCAAGGAATCTGAACTATGAAGACTTTGTTTTCGTAGTTTCATTTTCTTCTTCTTGAATCATAGGAAACACCGTACTGTTAAAGGGGGTCGGGGTAATACTAAGGAAACAAATTTCCAAGTGATGCTGATCTCAAAATCCTACACCTACCCAATCCTTCGAGTGAAGCCATTGGAAATCTCATATCAGTCCAGTCAATTTCTTCAGTGACAGAGATGAAGATCTTCTGGTCTCTGAGGAATTTGTTCTGACTGAGGATTTACGAATTCTCTAGTGCGAATTGCCTAACAATGAGGAACATGATAGCCCTGAGGAATTCGAACCTCAAATCCGACCGTTGCTGTGCCACGCGCCAGTTGTCCAAAAATATCCTACCACCTAATGGTCATATCAGACAAGGGCATTTATGTCTTATCATGTCGGGCTACTCTGTAGGCTACAAATAGCCGCCCCCTACAACCACTAGCTGGTTGGCTGCTCTGAGAGAAACTAACACTTGTCATTTGAGAGCATCCCATCCTCTGAGGACTTTGAGCGAAAATCATCAAGTGAGGAAAACCCAAACCTACAAACCCCAAAGTGATTGAGCATCACTGAAGAGATTGTTCTTGTGTGGAACCGACGCTTGTTACCTTTGAGGATCCTCCAGACGGTTAGGCGCCATGGCCTGAGCATCCAAGAGGAATTGTGGATTGCCGAGTGACCAAGTCTGTGAAGGTTTGGAAGTCACCTGTGAAGACTTACCACTACTGTTGGGTGAGGTATGTGTGATCTTAGCTCAAGAAGAATACAACGAGGACTGTGTGTCCGGGACTATGTGTCCTCGAGTTTAAATACTCAGCTGCTCCAACCAGACGTACAACTGTCACAGCAGTTGGAACTGGTCTACCAAATCATTGTCTTCACCAAGGCAACTGGTTCTATTTCCTCAACCCTTTCATTTCCTCAGTTATGTGTTGATGTACCTGATCATTACTGTTTGAAGACTTTGACTGAAGACTTTCTCTAATTCCTCAATCCTATTTCTTCAGTCTGTTTGTCTTCATACTGCTTATCCTGTGTTTACGCTTTCTGTACTCTGTGTTTGTCTTTCATTTCATCATGATGAATATGCTGTTGCTCTGTTATGCTTATACCTAAGTACTTATTCCGCTGCAAGTACTTCTTCGTTTAGGAATTTCCTCACCCCGAAACTCCTCAGTGAAGAATTCATAAAAATCGCCTATTCACCCCCCTCTAGTCGACATAACGCACTTTCAAGGAGCGGCTGTGGTTTAACAGGAGAAGAGCGGAAGAGCAACGCTGGTCTTGGAAGTATTTTTTTTGTTCTGCATATTTTGGGTCAAAGTTTGACCACGTACTGTATTTGACAAGCAAAATGTGAATGCATGTCACCAAAAATTGTATCGTTTGGTTCGTATCTAAATGTACTTTCAAATTATATTATTTTTGCAATGTATAACATATATTTTATTTGCAAAAATCATGGTCAATTATGATCCAGAATAAAAGGGAGACTAGTTAATGTGGGGTCGCTTTCTTAATTGAAGGGTAAATTGATTTTGATTTTGATCCATCACAGTGCACCGGCCCTCTCGTCCAATCCTAAGTCGCTGCCGCACGCTCCTCTCCCTCTTCTCCATTGCAAAACCACCTCCTCTCCTCTCCGTCATCTCCATTCCAAAACCACCGTCTCACCTCTTCCTCTTCTTTATTGCAAAACCACCTCCTCTCCTCTCCATAATCTCCATTCCAAAACCACCGTCTCGCCTCTCCCTCTTCTCTATTGCAAGGCCACCATATCTCCTCCCATCTTCCAAAGCTAGCACAAGACCACTCAGAAGGACATCTATGGAGAGAATGCAGCAGCGAATCAGGCAGATCGCCGGCGGTGACCAGGCAAAGTTAGCCAGGTTGAAGGAGATCCTTACTTGGTTTGACAATGAGTGGGAGATTTCAAGGATGGTGAGGGCCATGTGGCAATGTATGCGAAAGAGCGAGACGACATCGATGAGAGCGGTGATGTACATGTACTCCTCGATGGCAGTCATGCTGCAGTCCTTCGAGTTCATCGAGTATCTCCTCTAGGAGATGGAGCACACAGATTCGTCCGAGGCGACAGTCAGGCGGAGGTGGTGGGCGTACAGGTCGAAGGTCGACCACCCAGAGGATAACAAATCGATCAAGTACGATGCGCCGTTCATGAGGGTGCAGAGCCAGCCGGAGTCACATGAGTATTCATTCTCCCACCGTAAGAGGAGGCCGGATGGCGCGAAGTCGCTTCCCCACCATTCTCCATGGTTCCCTCGATGCTTGCCTCGTTTCAACGGTGGTAGGGTTTAAGGTAAGCTTCGCACTAACCTAATCTTCCATGTGCTCATGCTTACTATCAGTGTGACAACTAATGAAAATCATGCTTACAATCAGACTCCGAGTACTACACCAATCACCCTAAAATACCTCTGGTCCTTTGGGTCAAAGTTGTGACACTGTGTACAAATAAAGAAAAATAGATTGGTGCTTCTTTCAGAAAAGAGTACTCCCTAGAAAACTGCCAATATAAGCTACTAGTATTTGGTTAGAGGATTTGCTGCCGAGAAACATCCGTCCACAGAGAGCGCCACACATCCCACTGGTGGTGGTGGATGCCAATGCGTGCATGTAGCATGGTTGGTGTTAGTAATTTTTACTTGGCACACCTCGCACTCTGCATATATGCCGGTTCCATATGTACATTTGTCCAGTTCCACCAAAATGCAGCTGAATAACCCTGTTTGCACAGATAATGAAAAAGCGTGATTACATTATAGTGGCACTAGTTGATGAAACACACAAAATAAATATAAGAAAATATTGCGATAGTATCATAGTATGCCATGCTGCGAGGGCGAGATGGGCCCTCCGACGCCTCATACGGTACGCCTCATACTAGAAATCGTCCCAAGTCTCCCAGATACACCTTCTGCCAGTGATGAACATCAGTGTACAATGGTAGTACAAGGAGGGGCCTTGAGACATTCAAATCTCTATTTTTGTGCAGATCAACTAAAATTAAGCACCCTAGTTTGCAGAAACGCTTAAACATTAACAATGGGACTAGTTGATGAAACATACATTAACAAAGAGAAGCATTTTCTTTATCTACATTGGAAATGAAATGATAGAGAGGACACTCGCTCTATTTTAACTATATTATTACTTCATTTTATCAGTGACATAAGGGTCGAGCAGGTGGCAAACGAGGTGTACTGTGCGTCGCAAGGATGAAGGCCGGGGGTGCTTAGACTGGGATGTTGAAGATGGCTCTTTCAGTCCCTATCTTCCCCCTGATGTTTCTGTGGTAGCATTTGGGTTGTAATCCAAACTTGGTCGAGCTGGTCCTGCGTCCCCCTACCTTCCTAGCTTATGTGGCGAACTTGTCTCCTGCTAGTACTCAGTCCGTTCTAGTAGTAGTTGCATAACTGCCCATTTACACTGAGATGTTGTAGGATAATGGTTCTCTATGGTTGGATTTCTTTAATGAAATCAGAGGGAACCCCCTCTTTTGATGTATAAAGAAAAACAGTGGCACTAGCAGTGCCAAAACATTGCCTCAAATTAATAGTGCCACTAGATTAAGGTGCAAAATAATAACATTACCGCTTTATCATGGTAGTGCCAAAATAGTAGCATAAGAGCAAGATTAACATGCAGGATCTTTGGCAAACGGTCAGACCAAAAAGGAACATACCTCGTGATGGGAACCATATCTGCAGTCAACGCCATCGTAGAAGGGATGACACCAGTCACCAACATGGATGATTTAATCATGGGACCTTTTGGTGCAGTTCACCTAAAATGAAGCAATGTCCCATGAGCTAGTAGCTTCTTTTTTTAAGAAAAGGGCTCCGACCCCGGTTCCATTTCCATCAGAAAATGAAACCCACAGAGCTTCTTCTTCATTAGTTGCAATAAAATTGAGCAACATCAAGGTTGGTTGTGAAGCTCCTGGAATGTTCAACTATAATTTGGATATCATTTGTGCACTTCAACTAAGATCGAGTGTGAAATGTATATCTCTGTTTGCACAAAAAAGGTCGAAAGGAGGGTGACTAACAAGTGATGAAACATGCATCAAATGAAAAGAAGCATGTTCCTTATCTGAATGGCAATCCTACAAGGACAGAAGCAATTTATAAAGCAGCAACATTGCTAGATATTAGTGTGGGCATTAGGATTAACTATGCCAACCGTTAAATACGACATTACTTTAATGGTGCCATTGCTTCATTTTACCAGCAACATTACATTAACAGCTGCCACAGAGTTGGTATTTGGGCACGGGAGAGTAGGTAGACTAGGACAGTTGCATTTCTAACAAAAAGAAGCAACTTATCTTAATGGGAAATTTAGCAGGACATGAAAAAAGTGCCATTGATTCATATTACTGGAGGCATTACATTGAAAACAACATTGGTTTAACGTGTCCTTACTTTTAATAGTGTGACTACTACATTTTACCAGTGGCATTACATAAGAGTGGCTCGGGGCAACAAACATCAGCAGGATATCTGGGTTGGTCCCATTTTTGTTCGGTATAGCCACCTTATACTGTGTGAGGCTAGCAAATCTACTGCTGGACTTACTCTATTGACTTGTCCTCCAGTCCCCACTTTCTTTCCCTTTTCAACCAATAGATCGGGTTTATATTGAGTTTGTACTGCGTTTCCCTTTATTTCCCCTAGAGACGAGTTGGATAGCCAGTCTGCTACTTTTCGCCCCCATTATTTCCTCTTTAGACCAAGTCCTAGATTCAGGTAACAAATCTTCCCCCACCCTGCTACCTCTTGAGCACTGCGTTGGTTTTCCCTTGAAGAGGAAAGGGTGATGAAACAAAGTAGCATAAGTATTTCCCTCAGTTTTTGAGAACCAAGGTATCAATCCAGTAGGAGGCTCCTCAAAAGTCCCACGCACCTACACAAACAAACAAGAACCTCGCAACCAACGCGATAAAGGGGTTGTCAATCCCTTCACGGTAACTTGCAAAAGTGAGATATGATAGAGATAATAAGATAAGATAAATATTTTTGGTATTTTTATGATATAGATTGGTAAGTAAAAGATGCAAATAAAAGTAGATGGAAAACTTATATGATAAAAGATAGACCCGGGGGCCATAGGTTTCACTAGTGGCTTCTCTCAAGATAGCATAAGTATTACGGTGGGTGAACAAATTACTGTCGAGCAATTGATAGAAAAGTGCATAGTTATGAGATTATCTAGGCATGATCATGTATATAGGCATCACGTCTGCAACAAGTAGATCGAAACGATTCTACATCTACTACTATTACTCCACACATCGTCCGACTCCTGCCTGCATCTGGAGTATTAAGTTCATGAAGAACAGAGTAACACATTAAGAAAGATGACATGATGTAGAGGGATAAACTCATGTAATATGATATAAACCCCATCTTTTTATCCTTGATCGCAACAATACAATACGTGCCTTGCTGCCCCTGCTGTCACTGGGAAAGGACACCACAAGATTGAACCCAAAGCTAACCACTTCTCCCATTGCAAGAAAGATAAATCTAGTAGGCCAAACCAAACTGATAATTCGAAGAGACTTGCAAAGATAACCAATCACACATAAAAGAATTCAGAGAAGATTCAATTATTTCTCATAGATAAACTTGATCACAAACCCACAATTCATTGGATCTCGACAAACACACCGCAAAAAGAGTTACATTGAATAGATCTCCAAGAAGATCAAGGAGAACTTTGTATTGAGATTCAAAGGGAGAGAAGAAGCCATCTAGCTAATAACTATGGACTTGAAGGTCTGTGGTAAACTACTCACAACTCATCGGAGAGGCCTTGGAGATGATGTAGAGGCCCTCCGTGGTCGATTCCCCCTCTAGCAGAGCACCGACGAAGGCTCCAAGATGGGATCTCACGGATACAGAAGGTTGCGGCGGTGGAAATAGTTTTTTGTGGTGCTCCTGTATGTTTTCGAAGTACGTGGATATATATAGGTGAAGGAGGTAGGTCAGGAGAGCCATGAGGGGCCCATGAGGGTGGGGGGCGCGCCTGCCCCCCTAGGGTGCGCCGGGCACCCTTGTGGCTGCCTCGTTTACTTCTTGACATCCACTCTAAGTCTCCTGGATTGCGTTTGTTCCAAAAAGATCGATCCCGAAGGTTTCATTCCGTTTGGACTCTGTTTGATATTCCTTTTCTTCGAAACACTGAAATAGGCAAAAAAAACAGCAATTCGGGCTGGGCCTCCGGTTAGTAGGTTAGTCCCAAAAATGATATAAAAGTGTAGAGTAAAGCCCATAAACATCCAAAACGGGTAATATAATAGCATGAAACAATAAAAAATGATGGATACGTTGGAGACGTATCACACCCCCACCCCCTTTCTTCCTTGTTTGAACCAAGTAGTACTAGATTCGAGTGCATGAACTAGTTTTACCTCTTAAACGTAAAAATTTAGGTGGTTTTCGAACAGCCGATTAATCCTATCTACAAGGGGGCCCGAGAAATAGTAAAAGATACAAATGCAGCGACGTCAGGAGCTCGGGAAGCAGAGCAAGGCCGGTTTCGAAGGAAGTTATACCTAAGGGTCACCGGGATGTCGCAAGGTGGGCGGCGGGAGGCCGGATCTGCCCACACTACGGCAGCGAGGAAGAAGGGGTCGGAGGCCCTCCCTCGCCAGCGGTGCTTGGGAGGGAACGGCAAGGCCCGCTGATTGGGTCGTGCCGGTAGTGGATAAGGGCCATCGCCGAGGACGACCGCGTGAACGTTGCACCTTCTCACCTTCCCCGACGGAGAGGATCCGGCTGGATCTGTGACCAGCAGTGAGCAGAGAGAGAGAGTGTGTGGCCACCGCTGTCGTGTTTAGATCTGGAGAAGATATGACAGTGTGAAGAGAGCAACACTAGCAAGCAAGCGCGGAGGCTCCTGCCTATATAGTGGAGTACTAGTTTTCTTTTGTCTACCGGAGCCGGCTTGACCTCGTCAATGACTGTCGAGAAGTCTTCATGCACGTGACCCAAAGGCGCAATTGTCGTCATTTTAATCTGAAGCACCGGATTATAACATATAACACGAAAAAATGCCACATGAAAAGAAATCATAACCTCACTGCCCAAAGGAGACAACATGAATCCCGACGGACAAACTAGACGAGGATCAAAGCTCAAATTAAAGATAAACTCGTAGAAAAGGGGTCCGTCGATAGATGTCCTAATTAACATAGCCGGCTTGACCTAGATGGCAACCGAGTAGTCTTCGTGCATGTGCCCCCAATGACTAGCCCAACTCAGTTGTCGCTGTTTAACCCTCGCAGTGATCTGAAGCACATGACACCTAATTTTGCGAGATGACAAGAAACCTTTTTTTAGATTTCTCACCAGAACTACAACCCTGTACAACACAGCCTGCATGATATGTAGACGATAGCCAATCCAGGCGTGTCTGCTGGAGTCTGATCACATGCATGGACGAACTGATCTTCCGTTTCTTGCAGGGATCGTCCATGCACCAACATATGTACAACACTTGTCTAGTACTATCGGTCGTCTCTCTCTTCTATTAACTCATCTGACTTGCAGGGCCGGGGAGTGTGCATATGGTCGGTTCTCAATTGTGGTCCCACATGTGTGTGCAAACGCAATATGACGTGTGTTCCATTCGGAGAGCAGCGTGCCAGACCGACCGACCGTCTGGGGTGCGACACAAACGCGACGGGCATGCTATATACTCCATACATGTGCACCGCCATTTTCTTGAGGCTTTGCTCCATTGCACAATCCATGGATACAAAATTAGAATACTATACTATTTCAAAGTCAAGGGCGGGGCTTTTCCTGCGTGGTAGGCGAGGCAGTTCCGCCTAGTCGGTTCGACAGAGACGCGAGAAGATGAGGGAGTAGGCGACTACAAACGTAAGGTTGTGTGATTTGAAAGCGAGTTACTGCTGGATAGGTGGGCGCCGTGATTTGACCTGCCATTATCATTTTAACTGCGGCGCTACGACCGGCGCGAGTCTCCCGATTCTTGACCACCTCCATACAGGTTCCTCTCCCAATGCTCCACCATGTAGAGGCCGGCTCCTGCATGAGAGCCCACTCCTCCACTTTTTCCTTGCCTCTTTCCTCCACATATGCAAAAATGCCATGTAAAGTGGGTTATAGCCCACTATTGTACTTACTTGCTCCTGCAGGTGCTAAGCTTGCCACATAGGCATAAAGTCTGATGTGGCAAGTTAATTAATAAGAGAGAGACTAGTTTGGTAACCCAAGGAAGAAATAGTGCTAAGCGCGTGTACCTAGGTGAAAAGACAATTTTGAGTCTATAGCTAATTAAATGAAGCAAACTTAGCAACAAAAAACTAAGCACCTATGAATTGGGGACTTGATTGCTAAGCCATTTAATGCCATTAGCACCTCATCTAAGCACCATTTGATTGGAAGAGGTCACTCCTTGGCAAATGCAATAAATACTACGAAGAAAGTGATAGAGAGAAGTAAAAAAATACTCTTATAGCCAACCTTATAGCTAACCTTGTTGTAGTATGAGTGACTAAGTGATGACTATGTATGACATGCCAACATTAGATAGCCTAACGCACCGTGTTAAATCTCCAGAGGCGCGACCGCGCGAGCGAGGAGTCAGTCGTGGTAGGCGCGACCATGATACGGGCTGCTGGCAGCCCTTGGATCTAAGATCAAATGGTCGCATGCTAAGTTGCTGAAAATTTGTAGAATAACCCTCCAGGATAGGATATTCACCCATAAGTCTAGAGTCACGCCATGCAACCATTCGATCTCAGATCCAAGGGCTCTCGGAAGCCCGTATCAATGGAGAATGGAAAGCTTCGTATCACCTGTAATTTCCCCGACACTTGACATGACATCTAAAGCCATTTAATTGGGCATCGAGTAGACATGACATCTAATTGGGCCCCCATAGTACTGTACATGAATACATTTATCCACCAAGCAAGCCACTACCCTGCCGTTCGCACGCCCCACTCAACATTTTCACAATCGAAACACTGCTGGCAGTTCGCTCCTACTCATCCCCGGACGTCCTTTAACATTACGACAGTTCGCTCCTAGTCGTCCCGTCCTTTCACATTACGGCAGTTCCACTAATCCTAACCCTCCACCCAAATCCATGGCGTCCCAAATCTCCATGATCGGCAGTGAGTACAAGGTTAGAACCATCACCGGTGATGAGTTCGACATCATCGACACCCGTTCTTCCGCGACGGTGAAAGGATGCCTTGCTCGCTTTAGACGCATGTTCCAAAACTCAAATGATGAGTGGGTCGCTGGGCTAGATGTTGAGTACACCATAGTCCTAGGACAAGAGAAGGATCTAAAGGAGGAAGAGCAGAAGAAGCCCGCCGTGATCCAGGTTTGCGTGCATGACTTATGCTTGGTCTACCACATATGCCATGCCGACGTTGAGTGCCGGGAATTTATGAACTTCCTCAAGAGCGGCCTAGTCAAATTTGTTACTATAGACTTTACGAACGACAAAAGAGTTCTGGGTCAGATCGGCCTCGTTGTAGGCAACCCCTTCGACCTCCAGAAGAATCGGCTGCTGCCCTCCCGTGGTCAGCCTTCAATGCTGACCCTGGCAGGAGCCATGGGTCATCCTTTGTATGGTAAACTGGAGAAACCTCCGCACATGTTTCATCGTCATGCATGGCAGTGGAATGTACTAGATATAGACCACATCCACAATGGATGGCTAACTTTGTTTCAATATCTACAAGGGTTGGATGAAGAGCAAGAGACAAGTGTGCGGTTCAAGCAAAGAAGTATCGGCCAAGAGGAAGAGGGACAAGGACGAAGTCGAGGACGTGGACGATGACTTCGAGTAAGGTGGCAGTGTTGTTGCTCATGGTGGTTCTAATGCAGTATCTACCGGATTAGTTGCATAGTTTAATTTCAGGTGTGCTTAGTTTAATTTGTGGGGTGTGTTGTGCTGAGCCCCCAGCAGAACTATGTTATGTTTCTTCTTGTTACTTTAACTCTTCAGTACGTACATACTAGTATTTCTTACATTTCATCTTTTAGTTTGTATAGTACTACCACTCGTTTCTTCATATTATATACGTACAATTTATATGGCCAACATCATATAGTCAGCAGTTTAGTTGTCAAAGAATTTTAGGGTGCTTAGTTTTGTCAAAGTATTCCAGGGTTCTTAGTTTTATTTGAGGGATGTGTTGTGCTGGACACCATTATTGTGCCTCAAATCTCTTTTGCCATGTTATAATGACATAAATACCGATGGACCAACATGTCAGCTCTCCCTCTATCTCACTATAGTAAAATAAAGTGTGGGGCCTACTTGATCCCAACAACATTCTTATTTTCCTGTAAAATTATTCACTTGGTTACTCCTGACAAGCGGGGCCACACTTATCATTGTGAGAATCGGCTTATTTTTGTCATGTAACATGGTCAACGGGTTTGACGTGAAAATAACAATGTCTAATGTCATTTTTGAGAAAACATCTAACCTAACGATGGCATTTTTGAGATATCTAATTGCATTTTTGAGCAGACATCTCACGGAACAATGGCATTTTTGAGTAGTTGTAACTTCTAATGGCAAAACTGAGTAGTGGTACACAACTAGTGGCATAAATAATAAGAACCCAAGAATTAAGTAGGTATGCTAAGTTCTTTATTTCTTTAGTAGTACTACATGCATAATTTGGCGACGAGCACTCTCTATATGTACCACCTTTTTTCTTTAATTTCATCTTGTTAGTTTTGCTCCATGGTGCAATCCATCGATACTACTACTATACAAAAGTATACATTTTTAAAAGGCTAGAGGGCGGGGCAGTCTAGCTTGGTCGTTTTCATGAGAGGCGAGGGCCTTTGTGATTTGACGACTCATTACTGCTGGAAGGTGGGGCCTTGTGATTTGACTGCTCGTATAAATGTGCCGACGAACTAAGGAGGAGCAAAGAACCGTACGGTATACTCAAGTTTTCCACTGGAGTAGTACTACGACGGAGGAGCACGACACGCGGTAGCCCAGTGAAATATGGCGATAAAAAATGACCTAATTTGCTAGTCATCTCATTGTTAGCATTGTTATATTCATGCCTCGCAGAGAACGTGACATGTGCGGTGAAACACCCGAAGCAAAAGAAGAGACACAGGAGCAAAAGAAGAAGGAAGATTATCACCCCAAATGATCTAATTCGCCGTGAAGTCGTAACTGCTTCTTCATCGCCTCCACGACCTCCATCTCCTTGCGCGTCTCCTCCTCCATCTTCTTCATTCTGTCCATGACACGGGATTTCCCGACGCGAGCCTTCATCATCTGTTCCACGGCCGCATTATGTACCTTGACAGCAGTCGGGTGCTCGATGCAGAGCTTCGCCAATTCCTCCTTCTGTTCCATGACAAGGGCATGCGGTATCTTCATCGAGGAACTACTATTCTCATGCAGCATCATCTAGCCGGCGTTCTTCTCCTTCGGCAGGTCGAGCTCATGGCAGAGCTTTGCCTTGTCCTCCTGAAGTTGCAGGATTTCACCGGTTGTCTTCTTCTCCGAGGAAATGCTCTTCTTCAGCAGCATCACCAAGCCGGCGGTCAACTCCCCCTGCTTATTGAGCTCAGCGGGCATGTCGTCGAGGCTCTCCTTCAGCAGCTCCACCAAGCCGTGGATAAACTCCTTCTGCTTATTGAGGTGCTTATTGAGCTGAATGGGCATGCCGTCGAGGGATAACGACTCCAGTGCCGCCGGCTCATCATGTTTGCCTCCGCGGCTAGGGCGCTCTTGGGAGCCATCACCTGCCCGTGAGAGATCTTTCGAGGTCTCTACGTGGCGGCGAGCCCTCTTTCTTTCCGCATCCTTGGTTGCCGCTCCCTTGTTACGAGTAGTTCTCGACCTAGAGCTCTGCTCACTGGCCATGGCAAGGACGGATGAAGAAGAAGCACTTATGAGGAGGAAAGGTAGAGTAATTTTCGATTAGGTAGTTCCCCTTTTTATTACCTAAGTACTAGCACTAGCACTAATACCTGCATAGTGGGAACACGTTCAGGTTTGGTACGTACTAGTAGGTGTGAGTAGGCTTGCACTTAATTGTCGCACTAGTACTTTCGAATGTGATGGGAACAAGGTAAAGATTAATTGATGGTCTTAATTTTGAGGCCCGAAACGGCCCCCGATGAGTTTAATGGAACATAAATTTCAAGTAGACTACACTGCTCAAATGCGTAAATATTATGTTACTGTCAAAAATTGGACAAAATACAAAGGAGACCAATGGAAGTACTACTAGAAATGCATGATTTAACTACTCGCATGCGCGCAGTGGAGTAGTAATGTCTTCCTTCCACCCTCACGTCCACTAAATTTGCATGTGTTGTATTAATTGACCATCAATGAAGTGAAGGACTTTACACGCGTCAAATTATCACATGGGGTGGATCTTGATACAAAATTGCGTCCTCCCGTGTACCTGCGTATGCGTGCGAGGGAATGAGTGCGTGCGTGGTGTGCGTGCACATCTTCGCTTCGTGCATGTACTGCCAGTGTGGCTCAGGGAGGACGAGTACATTCTTCTGGAACCAGCAGCACGTCATTGTGATCAATCCACACAAGGAGGTCACGACAACGCCTCCACATGTGCCACGTGGCTTCATGAACTGTAAGTGAGACACTGTGTAGCATGCCATTGGAATTCTAATTTACGTGTTTTGCACATACTCGAAGTACTAGTAAGGTACACGTGCATTGCACGCATCAGACTTTGCAACCAAATTATGAATAAATACCACACTATAGCATGTAAGCTCTAAGTCATATATGCCTAATGTAGACCTTCGTTTAATTCTTATAGTTCATCTCATTCAAAATCAATTAGTTTTTATAAAAAAGCTAGGGCCTCTTGGATTTGTAGGATTTCCAAAACGCGGGAGTAGGAAAAACATGGGATTAGAGTGGAAGGTCGTCTTGAATCCTACAGGATTGTACGAGTGTTTGATTGTGCATAGAAAAAATGCAGAATTCTTTCAAAGAGGTTTGAGTGGATGGGATGTTTCCTATGAAATCTAGTGCAAATGAATCATATGGAAAAATTCCTATGGTTTACAATCCTACGAATCAAACAACCAAGATAGGAAAAATTCCGAAGGATTAGAATCCTCCAAAATTCCTTTGAGAATCCTTTGAATCAAAGAAGCCCTTAATCTATTTTATGATTCATGGTATTGTGTGTTGTAAAGCATAAAGTAAAAACAAATAATGGCAATTCAACTAGAAAAAAGTTTGGGCAGTTATGATACGGAAGATTCTAGAACAAAGGAGAACCACTGTTGTTTTGAGGTTTGTGCATTATGCTTAAGTTCAACCATGGAGTCTGCTAGATTGTACATGTGGAAAAATCCGGGGGGCTAGAAGATGGTTCAAGGGGCCGAGTGGAGGTAAACTATGAAGGAGTGCACAAGTGCGAGATCGATATTTAGAGAGAGGGGGCGAGAACATGCGCTGTTGCGCGCAGTGGCGGAGCCATGAAAAATAAATGAGCTAGGGGGCCAAGCATTGCTAATCCTTTACAAGGAGGGCCAATTCATGAACTTAAACCATTTTACCAGCAATTGTATAATGATCACATTCATATTAGCCTCGATATATAGTGATGTTAGGGGGGGGCAGGGCCCTTGCTGCGCCCTGTCTTCGCCATTGTGCACGCGTTTGAGAGATGAAGCGGAAGGCATGGATGATGAGAGGGGGACGTTGGATATATAATTAATGTGGGTGTATTAGCTATATATGTAATCCTGTATAGAGAGATATAGATTGATCGATGTGGACGTGGGAAAGAGGGTGAGACCTCACTAGATATATAGATTGATCTGTTTGTGTGGAAAACTATGAAAGACCTAGCTATATACACAGACACACACACATAGAGGAACATCGATCGTTGTGCATGCATGTGAGAGATAAAGAATGCCCGATATGATGGAGAGGGGGATGTGTGTGTGTGTGCCTTCATGGGAGACTGACCTGAACAAAAAGATTGCATGTGTGTGATGGATAATGCCGACTGGTAGTGTGTGTGCATGCATGCACGAGAGAAAGTTAGTGGTACAATTATAAAGAGAAGACGACTGTGTGGGTGAAAAAGACTAGGTGAGGTCATAATCAATGTAAAGTTGAATCCAAATATTTGAATAAGAGATCATGATGTTTGAAACCCATGCATGCATGAATATAACGGAGATCTATGCGGTGTGGTTTAGAAACGAGCATGTTGTAATGTATACACATTGAACAAGGTCAGACTGATTTGAATTTTAGATACCGATCGCAGACATCATTTGGCCACATTGCATCCGTGCATGGACACACTATTCTAATTGGAGATGATGGGTGACTTTCGCATCACATATCTATATCTATACCCCTATATATATATTATATTTTATATTTTTATATAGTGTGCGGGTAACTTTAACTTTTGAAAGATGGTCGTTGGATGAGGCCAATCCGATGGTGCAGAGATGGCAAATTTGAGCACTACTGGCCGTTGGATATCATCTAGATTCCAAAAGATTTTTCCACATGTACAATCTACAAGACTCCATGGTTGAACTTAAGCATAATGCACAAACCTCAAAACACAAGCACTTCTTCTTTGTTCTAGAATCTTCCGTATCAGAATTGCCCAAATGTTTTTCTACATGATTTGCCATTATTTGTTTTTACTTTATGCCTTACAACGCACAATTCCATGAATCTTAAAATAGATTAGCTTTCTTATAAAAACTAGATGATTTTGAATGAAATGAACTATAAGAATTAAACGAACATCTACATCATGCATATATGACTCAAAGCTTACATGCTATAATGTGGTATTTATTCATAATTTGGTTGCCAAATCTCATGCGTGCAATGCACGTGTACCTTACTAGTCTAAATGGTGTTTGTGTGTGTGTGTGTGTGTGTGTTGTGAGTGTTAAACACATTGTATGTAGTATATCATACATGGTTTAGATTCCGAACATCTAGTTAGAGAATACATGTACTATGATTTGAATTCAACACAAAATGGATACATATATTTGAATCTGAGATCGTATGTACATGTAGTTCATATTTATATAGGAATTTACTTCTCCTATATTCATGCCATGTGTTGTGAAGATAATATATAGATGGTTGTATAACTAACCCGAGTACAATCCCATTCAAACAAGGAAAATGTACTCAAATTTGGTCCATATGCTAGACAACACACATTGTTTTTTCTATTGTTGAGGGAAGTGCAAATTGGTTTGGTACTGTACATGTTATGTTTGTTGTCCCAATTTTTTTTAGTTTTTTGTTGTATTTGAATGCATTTCTAGTAATATAGTAAATCAGGACATGGCTCTCTCTAGTGTTGAGGTGCGAATTGTCTTTTTTTTGCTACACGTTAAGCTTGTTCTCCCGAAATTTCAAGCCGCGCCTTGTTATGCCGAAATTTCAAGCTAGCGTCTCTGTCTATCGTGCTGTGAAACTCCCGCCTCTTTCAACCCGCACCTTGTTACCCCGAAATATTTAAGATATATCTTTCTCTCGTTGTTCTCTGACAACTCCCTCCATCTCAACTCGTGCCTTGCTATTCCAAAATTACAATGCGCGCGAAAACTCCCACCTCCTGTGAAATCCCGACATGCGAAATGCCCGTGGTACCCCTGAACCGAAAGAACCGCTTCCAATAGGTGGGGGTACTTTCGTAACTTACCCCACATTTTGGACAAGCGCGTCCCTAAGCCATGGTTCCCCACTCCCATCCCATCCGCCCACCCATTCGTACACCGAGGCTGCGAAAACCCACGAAGCCCCACACCCTCCTCCGTCCACCACCCAATCGGAGCCTCTTCCCCGATGACGTCGTCCACAACAACACCTCGACGTCCCTCATCCACCATACCGGATGAGGATCCGTCATCGATCTCGTCGTCCCGCCGGTTCAACCACCCCGTCCTCCACCTCCAAGGAGCTACCCCGACATTCCCCTCATCTTTCGCGCCACCTCCATTCCCACACCGCCGTCTTCACCTGCACCACCGGAAGAGAAGCATCATCACCATTTCCTCGGATGAAGCCGCGGCCTAATCGGCGCCACCAAAGAGGTTGTACACTAATCGCCGCATTTTCTTCTTGATTCGATCTCACGGTGCTGCCGGCGCTCGGTCCCAAGCTGACACGGTGCGACTCCATCCACGGCGGCGTCACCGACCACTTCCTCCACGGTGTCGCTCCCTCGGCGGCGACATCCATATCAGTAGGAGCTGCTGCTGCTTTAGCTCTCGCTCACACTGCTACTCTGCTCTTGCTCTCGGTCCCCTGCCTGGTCTGCTCTTGCTATTGCTCTTGCTCGCGCGGCTGCTCTCGCTCTTGCTCTTGCTTGCGATGCTGCTCCGATTTAGCTACACTTCAATTGACTGAATCGACTTTTGGGTCAGTCGATTTTTAGGGGGTGGGGGGGCTCACCGGAGTTAAGGAAGAACCAGCTATAGTGGGGAGGGGGGCTCGCCGGAGAGGTACCCCACTATCTATCTTAGGGTTCAGGGTGGGGGCGATGGCGTGGGGATCGCCGGAGAAAAAGCTCGGCACGGGGGTCCTAGAGGGATGGCCAGGGCGGCAGCGGACCGGCGATGGGGAGTGTTTTCGGGGTGGGCGGGGCGGCGCACCGCCGGCCGTGGGCGGCGGGGGGCGGCTATTTGGCCGGTGGTGGCTGGCGGCTCAGGGGGGTGGACGTTGAAGATGAACTGCGGACCCTTGATTTAGTATCCAATGGCTGCAAAATCGACTGACCAAAGATGAAAAAGTCAGTCGACTGACGTGTAGCCTCACCTCTAGTGCGTTCAGTTTCGACAACAAAATTCAGTTTCAACAGTTAAGTTCAGTTTCGACAATTAAATTCAGTTTTGACAATTAAGTTCAGGGATGAGCGGCTGATGTATTTTACATCTAGCACTTTGTGGTTATGTATTTTACGTCATCTATTGGAGATGCTATTAGAATTCCACTCAGGTTAACATTGTCTCTCTTGTCCTGCTTCAGCCTCGGCGTCGTACAACTCACCGGAGCTGCTCCAACGACGAAACCCTCCATCACAGCGGAGCAGTACCTCGGGCTCCATCTCCATACGCCTAAGATCTTCTTTCCCTCCTCCGACAGCCAAGTCAGCCGGAGCATCCTCACCGGCCAACCCAATCACACTGAGATCGACATGACTTCGCCAAAGAGGTTGTACACTTGTTGCATCTCTTTTTTACTCTACATGTTATATATATTGTCCACTGAACACACGTAGTAACGTGAAATACGATTATTTTATCCTACTATATGACAAGCAGTGAGGTATCAGGCAACTTAGCTATCCGTGATGGACTCTCTTGAACGCCATCATTATTTATCTCTGCCCTTTTGAGCTGTGCATTTGTCGATGGGCCTGGGAGTTGAGCTAGTAGGGCAGTGGCCTGGGTCCAAAGTAATAGAAGTAGCACAAAAACATTTTTTAGTGTAGGCTTTTCCTTGCTCAAGCCCGCCTACTAGAATCTCCAGTGCTTGAAAGGAAAAGTGAATGAAAAACATAGGAATTGGAAAGTTTCCTATGGTACTACTTTTCATGAATTTGGTGCAAAGGATGGAGCAAAGGAAAACTGTAGGATTTGTTCCTTTAGTTTCTCCTTGAAAGAAAAACCACAGGAATTATAACTTCCACTTGTCCTCCTTTTAAAATTCCTATTCATGAAGCACAAGACTAAGAGATAGTAGCATAATAGCATTATAACCGTACATTTTCTTGTGGTTTGACTTAATCTCACCATGCTTCTTTGCATCCTGTGATCTTCCAATTCTCTTGAATCAAACACCCAGATTGGCAGAAATCCTGTGTTTTTAAATTCTCTGTTTTGCACGTGCATTCCTATCCTATTCTTGTCTATTTCCTATCCCTGCATTGTTATAATCCTCAAATTCAAACAAGTCCTTACACAATTACTTCTATTATAGATATGTGTCAAAGAAAACCTTGTGTGGTTTGTCCTGCTCCTGCGGCACTGTAATCCACCCCAGATCAGCTGCTCCAACGACGGAAGGGTTCACCACAGCAGGAATCCGCTCTCCAGACTATCTTTCGCCGCCTCAGATCTTCTTCCCCACCGCCGGCAGCCATGACAACTGCATTACCATCATCGACTGAGCAGATGACCTTGAGGACTACACGGGTCCGCAAGAGAGGTTGCACTCTTCCGTGTCTGCTTATGTTATGCATCGCTGAATATGATGACATGCTACATTATCATCGTGTTCACCGATTAGACTCTGAGTCAGGTCCAAACTAATGCTCAAACTTGAGTTTTTAAATGGTTGTGGGGTACATATTGTGGCATCAATCAATACTATCTGTCTACTATCTGGTTAATCTTGGGTGTCTACTATGAGTTTCATGTTGGGTGCAAACAAACATTAAAGGAGCCATATCTGTATTTTTTAACTAAAGCTATTATCTACCTCCTATCATTGGTTTTGGGCCTATCCACAGTTTGCTACCATCACTCTGGATTTGTGCATGCACTCCTTACATAATCTCGCTATGTTTTATTCCTATGCATGTCAATTATTGTACACAATGGAACTGATCATGTAGAGCAAAAGAGACGAGCCTTGTGTGGCAATAAAATTTCATGCAGACATCGCTCCATGGTGGGCGCAAAGGCAGCCCCCCTCCACCCATTTCGGATCGTAATCAAGAGGAAGATAACTGTTCTGAGGGGGATTCAGAAGGAGAAGACCACTCCTATTTACCCCATGAGGTCTTCGCTCTAACTTGGCATGCTGATGTTGGTAATATCATGCATGTGGTGCCTTGCATTGCTTACTGTATACATCAAAGATGTCATCTGCTTAGTTTAGACATGCTTTGTGTTAATGCCATCTGTTTAGTTTTTTATCGTATATGTGAATCATGCAATGCCATCTTGTTTAGCCAGGCATCATATATGTGAATTTTGCAATGCCACCCCGGTTAGCCAGTTATCTTATATGTGAATTATATCATGCCATCATTTTTTATTATGTGTTAAATTTTTCAACAATTTTAGTACATTCAATTACTCTTCCTGTGCATCAGCCATTCGACACGGTCATGGAAAAATCTAGAGTGGAAACAAGGTCTTCAAAGAAGACAATGCTATCTGACGAAGCACATGTCTTGCTGGTTACAGATAGCTCCTCAGAGGAGGATTCAGAGACAGATGATCAGTCCTATTTCCCCCCCGAGGTGCATTCTCTAACTTGGCAGGGTTATGTTGCTCATATCTTGCGTATGGTTTCTTGCATTGCTACGTCATTTGCTTAGTTTAGACATGCTTTGTGTGAATGCCACCTGTTTAGTGTCTAATTACGATATATGTGAATTATGCAATGTCATCTTGTTGCAAGACATTATATATGTGAATTATGCAATGTTATCTTGTTGCAAGGCATTATATATGTGAATTATGCAATGCCATGTTGTTTAGCCAAGCGTCATATATGTGAATTATATCATGCCGTCCTTTTTCTGTATTTCTCATTGCTTTTGTCGACAATGTTTGTATATTCAACTGCTCTTCCTGTGCATCAGCCATTTGAATTGGTGTTGGAGAAATCTGGAGTGAAAACAAGGTCTTCAGAGCAGACAATGCTACCTGCTGAAGCAGATATCTTGCTGGTTACAGATAGCTCTTCAGAGGAGGATTCAGATGCAGATGACCAGTCCTATTATCCCCTGAGGTGTATGCTCAAACTTGGCAGGGTTATATTACTCATATCATGCATATGTTGTATTGAAATGCTAAGTTTTTACATCATATACACAATATTGAATGCCATCTCCTTAGTTGACACATCATATATGTGATTGCCCTCTGCTCACTTCCTTAGTATATACATCATATATTTGAATTATATCATGCCATAATGATTACATAGACATCATGTATCTGAATTATGGCATGCCAACCCATTTTCTAAAGACATAATATAGTTATATCATCTCACCCTGTTTACATAGTCATCATATTTTAAATTATGTCATTCTATCCGTGAATTATATCATGCCATCATGTTTCCATCGACAGCATGTTTGTGATTTATGGCATGCCAACCACATTAATAGACACATCGTATAGTTATATCATGTCATCCTGTTTACAAAGTCGTCATATTTTGAAGTATGTCATTCTATCCTGTTAAGTTAGCCATCATACATGTGAAATTGTGTCATGCTATCCTATTTAATTAGCCATCATATATGTGAAATTATGTCCTGCTGTTCTGTTTGGTTAGACAACAAAATGTGAATTATTTCATGCCCTATTTTCTTCCCTACTATCCATTGCACCTGTCTATCTTACAATGTATGTACATTCAATTACTTTTCTTGTTTATCAGCCATTTCAATTGGAGGGGGTGATGGCAGTATCTGTGGGAGTAAAAACACGGTCTTCAAAAAAGATCGTGCTACCTGTCATTGCAGATAGAACCACAGTTGTACTTGCCCAAGAACCAGCCCCACCACACATAACCCAGACTCACACGGATTGTACCGCTACCCAGTTGGACAGAGAACCAACTACACCCCTTCTAACCCCAACCCCAGTAGATAGTAACCCAGTTCCCATTGACACAACACCGTCTCCACCATAGAGCACCCAAACACAAGTAGTTAGTAAGGCAACTGCAGTGCCCAAAGCACGAGTACCACCACTCCGAACCCCAAGTCAACGCTTAAAGCAGAAGAAGAATTGTTCTCAGGTCAGGTTCTGTAGCTATGGTTCATACTACTTTGCTCTTTCATCACTGTATTTACTCATACCAACTAATTTCAAATTTGAAGGATGTAATTGAAACTCCAATGGCGCAACAGGTTGTTTTAAACCCGTTTCTTTAACATGTTTGCTGTTGTAACTTGCTCTATGTTGATTCCAGTTTCAATTGAATAAACAATTATGTTCTCATGCCATGCACATTACAAGTGTTGTTATTGCTGTGTAGTTTCCCACACTTATATTCTGTCTATGCTGCTTTATCTTAAATAGATATGATTCAAACTATATCTATCTTGATTTGGCAAGATAAACTAGAATGATATAGACCATACAGTGACCATACTACATAGACATATGTTTGTTTCATGTTGTTATCCTGTCCACCTTACTACTGAACTGGTTTACCAAAATGAATTTCATATACTACATTGTAAACTTGTGATGTGTTTGTTTGTTTCTCTTTTAGAACACGGATAAAATATTGGAGAAGAGTACCGCGTTATGCAATGGTAAAGGAAGTAATGCAGATAAGGTTCAAGATAGTGAGATGATGTAGGGCGGAACCCCAGGGGCCGATCTTTCACGTTTGTAGAGGATCCCTACGGGGGAGCACGAAGAACACGGGGAAAACACAAGGGAAAACATGGGTAGAAACAAGAGAATCACTAAACCGACAAGTAATTAATCACACAAGGGCTAGATCACCTAGAGCATAAGGTAACACATGATCCAAAATCAACAAAGGAAGGATACAAGAGTAGCCGTTCTTCTCCGTGAGGAGGTCTTGATTGTCTTCTCTGGATGGAGGCCTTGAATCCGAATGGATCTTCTCCGAGGAGGCACGGTCCCTCACGTGGAGTAGATCCAGTACGGATGAGCAGAGCTCTATCTCTAAATGAGCTATCACAATGCTAAGTCTCGAAGTGAGGAGGGGGCGTCCTATATATAGGCTAGGGGCGAAGGGGTACATGGACTCAGTCCAACACGCGCATGCAGGTGCTGGGAGGGCCGGACGTTCGGGCGTCGGACCGGATGTCCGGTGGCTCGTGAGGCGCCGGATGTTCGGGCTAAGGAGCCGGATGTCCGGGCTGGCGCAGATGGTTGTTCTGCTCTCTGGATGGGCGATGTCGGATGTTCGCTTGGAGGGGCCGGATGTTCGCCGCTTTGGGAGGCGCCGGATGTCCGGAGCGATCGCCGGATGTCCGGGCTGACGGGGCAAGCTTCTGTGCTCCCTGGACGCCGGTGCCGGATGTCCGGGATTTTGGGCGGATTTCTGGTGGGGGCCGGATGTCCGGGCTGGACGCCGGATATCCGGTCGCTGGAGTTTCTTTTGTAGAGGGCTGGCCGTGTTTATCTCCAGGGGCCGGATGTCCGGGGTCCTAGCCGGATGTCCGGTGCCTGGAGGCTGTTCTTGCCTTCTTCCATTGGTTTTCTTCTTCAATGGACTTGGGGTCTTGACCATCTTCATTTGCATCCTTGGGAGGGTCCTCTTGGTACCTAATCATGCACAACATTCCGGATTGAGGTAGTAGCCATGTCTCGAGAGGATCATATGAGATATCACTAAGGAGAGAAGTCACCTCGGTCTCGAGAGCTCTAGCTCATGCTCTAGTCATGGGTCCTCTTGGTGCTTGGTGAGGCGATGGAAGGTCCATGGGGATGACCGAAGGATGCTCCGCATCATCTCCCCCCCCTTGGGAAAGATCCGACCTCGGATCAAAATCCTCATCACCATGGTACGGGGAGAGATCGGAGACGTTGAAGATGTCGCTCACGTTGTACTTATCGCGTGGGAGATCGATCTTGTAAGCGTTGTTGTTGTAGCGTGCTAGCACCTTGAAGGGTCCATCGGCTCGAGGGAGAAGCTTGGACTTGCGTTCGTTGGGGAAGCGGTCCTTACGAAGGTGTAGCCACATGAGGTCTCCAATGTTGAATATCATGGGATGCTTGTTGACGTTGATCTTGGTCGCGAGTCGTTGTACTTGGCGCTTGATGGTGTGCCTTGTATCTTCATGCATCTTCTTGATGTAGCTTGCACGGGCACTTGCGTCGAGGTTGGTGCGCTCTTGTAGAGGGAGAGGTAGAATGTCCAATGGGGACAACGGGTTGAAGCCATAGACGACCTTGAAGGGGGACTTGCTGGTCGTCGAATGTCTTGGACGGTTCTAGTCGTACTCGGCGATGGGTAGACACTCCTCCCACTCCTTGATGTTCTTCTTGATCAACACGCGCAGTGGAGTGGAGAGTGTATGGTTCGTCACCTCCATTTGGCCGTCGGTTTGAGGATGGTATGCGGATGAGAACAAGAGCTTGATTCCAAGCTTGGCGCATAGGGTCTTCCAAAAGTAACTCAAGAACTTGACGTTGCGGTCAGAGACGATTGTCTTTGGTACTCCATGGAGATGCAAGATTTCCCTACAAAAGAGATTTGCAATGTGTGAAGCATCGTCTATCTTGTTGCAAGGGATGAAATGTGCCATCTTAGAAAATCGGTCCACAGCAACAAACACGGCCCTTGCCATTTTGAGTTCTAGGCAAACCAAGTACAAAATCCATGCTAATGTCTTCCGAAGGTTGATAAAGAATAGGAAGAGGCATGTAAAGACCATGTGATTGAGCTTTAGACTTATCTTTGCAACATGTAGAGCATCGGGTGGTGAAGCGTGATACGTCGCAAAACATCTTGGGCCAAAAGTAGTTCTTGAAGAGCGTGGCGAATGTCTTGTCGGGATGTCCCATGAGTCTGCCTCCATGAGCCTCTTGCAAAAGGAGAAAACGAAGAGAAGACTCGAGAATGCATAGTTTGTTAGCTCTCATAAGATAACCATCCTTGATGTAATATTGTTCCCAAGATGTATGCATCAAACATTTAGCATAAGGAGTTGCAAAAGATGGATCATTAGCATACAAGTCTTTTATGTGCTCAAAGCCAATAACATTCAACTCAAGTTTAGTGACAAGTGTGCATATGCGTGAAAGTGCATCGACAACTACATTTTCCTTATCCTTAATGTACTTGATCACATAGGGAAAAGATTCAATAAATTCACTCCATTTTGCATGACGCTTGTTCAACTTAGTTTGACCTTTTAAGTACTTAAGCGTTTCATGATCGGTATGGATGACAAACTCATGAGGTCTAAGATAATGTTCCCAAACATGTAGCACACGCACTAAAGCATACAATTCTTTGTCATAGATGGGATAGTTAAGTTGAGCACCGGAGAGTTTTTCACTAAAATATGCAATGGCTCGTTTTTCTTGCATCAAAACTCCGCCAATTCCGGTACCACTTGCATCACAATGAACCTCAAAAGTTTTGTCAAAGTTGGGCAAAGCAAGAATCGGAGCATGAGTAAGCAATGATTTGAGCTCATCAAAAGCGGTGGATTGCAAAGATCCCCAAACAAAAGGAGCATTCTTCTTACTCAAAGCATGCAAAGGAGCGGCAATTGTGCTAAAGTCTTTCACAAAGCAACGATAAAAACCTGCTAGACCAAGAAAACTACGCACTTGTTGCAAATTGGTGGGTTGGGGCCAAGTTTTAATTGCTTCAATTTTAGATTCATCAACATGGACACCCTTGGAAGATACAACAAAACCCAAGAAAACCACTTTGTCAACACCAAATGTGCACTTTTTCATGTTGGCATAAAGACGTTCCTTGCGAAGGGTTTGCAAAACAGCCCTAACATGATTAAGATGCTCTTTCATGGTTTTGCTAAACACAAGAATATCATCGAAGTAAACCACAACAAAGACTCCAATATAAGGTGAAGCACATAATGCATAAGACGCACGAAAGTACCGTTAGCCTCCGATAAACCCATAGGCATGACTAACCATTCATATAAGCCAAATTTTGTTTTGAAAGCAGTTTTCCATTCATCACCCTCTTGTATGCGGATTTGATAATAGCCACTTTTAAGATCAATTTTTGAGAAAAAGTTGGCTCCACTAAGTTCATCAAGCATATCATCTAAGCGAGGAATGGGATGCCTATAGCGATCGGTAATAGCATTTATAGGTCTACAATCGGAACACAAGCGGAAAATTCCATCGGGCTTAGGCACAAGTATAACGGGAACGACACAAGGGCTTAATCTTTCACGTACATGACCGTTGTTGATTAGTTGTTGTACTTGCCGTTGGATCTCCTTTGTTTCTTCAGGGTTGACGCGGTACGGAGCTTTGTTTGGAAGTGGCGCTCCGAGGCTGAGGTCGATTCGATGCCCAATGCCTCGAAGAGGAGGTAGACCCGGAGGTAGCTCATCGGGAAAACATCTTGGAATTCCTGCAAAAGAGATTGAAACACTAAAGGTAGCTCGTGAGAGGTGTTAGTTTTTGGTTCTCCCTCCTTTCACACAAGGACAAAGTGCATAACACTCAATGGGTTCTCACACACTTCTCTCATCTCACTTTTTGTGGCAAATAGGACTAGGTTTTTCTCTCAAGTTTGGCTTGTGGCTCTCACTCACTTTTGGGTGGATCACTTTCTCACTCTTCTCTCCACGATGGGTGGCTTGCTTCTCGGCTATCACTTGACTAGGAGACATAGGTCGTAGCACATATTCCTTCCCTTTCATCTTGAAGCTATAGTGATTGGTACGCCCATTGTGGATGACACCATGGTCGAATTGCCATGGTCGACCAAGAAAGATGTGGCAAACGGTCATAGGGACCACATCACACTCCAAAGTGTCTTCATATGCACCGATTTTGAAGGAGACTTGGACTGTATGCTCAACTCGTATAGTGCCGGAGTCACTTAGCCATTGAACCTTGTAGGGGTGCGGGTGCTTCCTCTTGACCAATTGAAGCTTGGATCATAGTTCTTCACTTGCCAAGTTGTGGAAACTACCTCCGTCGATGATGACCTTGACGGACCGTCCATTGATGTCGGCCTTTGTGTGGAAGATGTGGCATCGTTGGTCTTCTTCTTGTTGATTTTGAAGAGTCAAGACCTTGGAGACAACGAGAGCGGGGCTCGAATCCTCATCACAAAAGACTTGCTCTTCTTCATCCTCATTCACGCGCTGGTGCATGGCAACTTGCTCAAGAGCTTCCATATCCTCATCACTCATGGAGTCATAGGTGCCATCATCGTTGAGGATCATGGTGCGCTTGTTTGTGCATTCATAGGACTTGTGGCCTCAGCCGCGCAAGTGAAACACTTGAAGGAGCTTATCTTGATGGTCTCATCGGTCGGAGTAGATGAAGAATCACGCGGCTTGAAGTTGCTTGTAGTAGGAGGAAGACGACTTGAACTTGCCGAAGTTTTCTTGTAAGTTGACTTGTCATCGTTGCTTGGAGAAGGCTTGGTTAATGTAGATGTTGGAGTAGTTGTTGAAGCTTGGATGTTGGAGAAGCCGTAGGTCTTGGATGAGAATTTGGTGTACTTGAAGTCATCTTGCACTTGACGTTCTGCCTTTGTAGCTTGATGTACGAGCTCAATGTGGTTGGAGTAGGGTTGGAAGTCGGTGATCTTCTTGATGGGATAATTGAGTCCATTCAAGAATCGTGCCATTGTTTTCTCATCATCTTCCGTGACATTAGCTCAAATCATGGATCTCCATTTCCTTGTAGTATTCTTCAACACTCTTTGTTCCTTTCTTGAGGAGTTGTAGCTTCTTGAAGAGATCGCGGTTGTAGTAGGTTGGCACAAAACGTGCTCGCATGACATCCTTCATTTGAGCCCAAGTGGTGATGGGAGGTTCACCTCTTGCTTTTCGGCGCTCAAGGACTTGTTCTCACCATATGAGCACATAGTCTTGGAACTCAAGTGATGCCATAGCGATCTTCTTCTCTTCCTCATAGTTGTGCAAACGAAAGATTTTGTCGACTTTCAATGCCCATGAGAGGTATTCTTCGGGATCATTGCTTCCATTGAACTTGGGCATGGTGAATTTAAGCTTGCCATAGCGTTGCTCTTCATTGTGTTGTTGGCGATGGTGATGATGACGCCTTTGACGGTGAGGGTAATCATCCTCATGTTGCTCTTGGCGTGGAGGAAGTCCATGATCAACTTGAACTTGTTGAACTTGAGGTTGAGGTGGAGCTTGACGAGCTTGTGGAGGAGCTTGTGGAGCTTGACGTTGCACACGCAGTTGGTAGTCCCTCTCTTGGATTTCTTCTCGAAGGGCTTCCTCTTGATTGCGCCGTTCGCGATTACGGTTGGCGATAGCTCGACTTGATTCTTGAAGGGCACGTTGCGCCTCAAGAGCTTGTGCTTCTCGTTGTTGTTGTTGAAGACATTGAGCCTCGGCGTCTTGTTGCTCCTGGTGTAGACACGCTCGTTCTTCTTCTTCTTGGCGATGAAGATGTTGTCGTTCTTGAGCTTGAGCAAAAGCGACTTGGTTTGATTGAGGATGAGGGACTTGCTCATCGACTTGCTCTTGTGAATGCTTGACGTGTAGCGGGTTGAGAGATGCATGATAATCTTGATGCGCGGCTCGTCGACGAGTGTTCGATGATGGTGTACTTGAGCCGGAGAAGGAGTCGTCGGAGTGTCGACTTGAGTGGCTCCGTCTTGAGTATGACGATGTAGAAGGAAGCCGGTTCACCAACAAGGCGTAGATCTCGTCCATTCTTGCATCGTTCTCTTGCTTGTGCGCGTCGAGCTTGTTGTCGAAGTAGTCTCTTGTACGTTGCTCGGAGAGTCGCCAGTCGGTGGTGAGGTTGTCGATGCAGTCGTTCATTGCTTGTTGCTCTTGATGCAACGCTCATTGTGCACCTAAGAGGTGGCTCTTGGTGACATATGATGACATGTCGTCGTCTTGCTCGATGAAGAGTGGGTTGGTAGAAGTACTCGGCCTATCCATCATTCCAAGCAAAATGTGAGTGGTAGAAGGATAAGAACTTATACCAATGTACCTTGACCGATGTTGATGATGAATCAAGTTCACTCAAATGCGGACAATGAAATAGCACTATTGGTACCAATTCTTGTCGGTTCTCACACCTACACAAATAAAAGCTTATGGTGGAGCTTGGTTAGGATGGTGGCACAAAATTTGATGCAATTGAAAGTGAGATTCAATAATGTTGGAAAAGATTCACAAATTTGCACATGCAACAAGTAGATCAAGCAAGTAGTGGTACACGGAAACACACACGCAAATAGATAAATGTGATTGTGCAACCCAAAAGTGAGCCAAAATGTGGAATCCACGAAAATGCTCTTGTTGCACAATACTAGAGAGACGCTAGCACGATTGCACAATAGGCGGATACGGAGCTTGTGCACAACCTACTAGGCAAAAATGCAACGATCTCTATCCCAAGTATGCTATATGTATGGTATTTCGGTGCTATGATCCAAGATGATCTTATATGACAATCTTATTGTAGTATGATGCTATGGTTCTTTCTTATAAGCTCTTTGCTTATCTTTCCTCTTTGCTTAAAAGCTTGGGTGGCTCTTGCACTTTTGAGCTCTTTTCTCATGCAAAACTGCACTAACCAAGATAGCAATTGTGTATGCTATGACAACTTTGTGACACACAAGTTGATGCCAAGATATGCACCACGATGGTATGGTATGTATGCTATGGAGTATGATCACTAATGTGCACAAGTCACGTTGCCGGCAATACTCAATGGCTAGTCTCGATGGGTAAGCTACGCAAAAGTAAGGCCATGTGGGGTATCAATGCAATTGCAAGGTATGACAAAGATGTCGTCGAGGTTACTATCCTTGGCGATGTTGAGTAGTCGATGGAGATGAGCAGTGGTGATGTTGACGTCGAACTGTACCTATATAGCCGAAACACAATAGGACACGTGAACCACAACTCAAAATCTCAAAGACCAAAACATGTCAAAATCGACATAGGAGGTAGCGGTGAGCGGTGGTGGTGTTTGTGGAAAGCGTTGGGGGTATGCGGAAGTAAGCATGGGCACCGGGGCAAAATTGGGCGAAAGTATGCGGAAATGGGCGCGGGGATGGAGTTGGTGCTCCCAGGGGCCGGATATCTGGGATGCCGGATGTCCGGTGGACACAGGGCGGATGTTCGGGCTCTGGATCAGGGACGAACACGATGAACTCCAAGGGAAAAATTGCAACTCCGGGGCAAAATTCGGACGAATTGGTGGATGGAAATCGCGGGAGAGATGGGGAAAAGCTAGATCAACTCGATGCAAAGCAGATCCGTGGATCAAATCCAACAAAACTTCATCACACCAACAAATCACAAAAAAAATTTGGGGCTATTTTTGGTGGGGATTTTCGGATTTAGGACGAAAACAACAAAATCAAGCTAGAAAACACGGGGTAGGGGCTCCAAAAATGTGATCAACGTGGCTCATGATACCAAGATGATGTAGGGCAGAACCCTAGGGGCCCATCTTTCATGTTTGGAGAGGATCCCTACGGGGGAGCACGAAGAACGTGGGGAAAACACAAGGGAAAACATGGGGAGAAACAAGAGATTCACTAAACCGACAAGTAATCGATCACATAAGGGCTAGATCGCCGAGAGCATAAGGTAACACATGATCCAAAATCAACAAAGGAAGGATACAAGAATAGCCATTCTTCTTTGTGAGGAGGTCTTGATTGTCTTCTCCGGATGGAGGCCTTGAATCTGAATGGATCTTCTCTGAGGAGGCACGGTCCCTCACGTGGAGTAGATCCGGTACGGATGAGAAGAGCTCTATCTCTAAATGAGCTATCACAATGCTAAGTCTCAAAGTGAGGAAGGGGAGTCCTATATATAGGCTAGGGGCAAAGGGGTACATGGACTCAGTCCAACACGCGCGCGCAGGCGCTGGGAGGGCCGGACGTCCGGGCGTCGGACTGGATGTCCGGTGGCTCGCGAGGCGCCGGATGTCCGGGCTGAGGAGCCGGATGTCCGGGCTGGCGCAGATGGCTGTTCTGCTCTCTAGATGGGCGATGCCGGATGTCCACTCGGAGGGGCCGGATATCCGCTGCTTCGGGAGGCGCCAGATGTCCGGAGTGATCGCCGGATGTCCGGGCTGACGGGGCAAGCTTCTGTGCTCCCTGGACGCCGGTGCCGGATATCCAGGATTTTGGCCGGATTTCTGGTGGGGGCCGGATGTTCGGGCTGGACACCGGATGTCCGATCGCTGGAGTTTCTTCTGCAGAGGGCTGGCCATGTATATCTCCAGGGGCCGGATGTCCGGGGTCCTGGCCGGATGTCCGATGCCTAGAGGCTGTTCTTGCCTTGTTCCATTGGTTCTCTTCTTCCATGGACTTGGGGTCTTAACCATCTTCATTTGCATCCTCGGGAGGGTCCTCTTGGTACCTAATCATGCACAACATTCCGGATTGAGGTAGTAGCCATGTCTCGAGAGGATCATATGATATATCACAAAGGAGAGAAGTCACCTCGGTCTCGAGAGCTCTAGTTCATGCTCTAGTCATGGGTCCTCTTGGTGCTTGGTGAGGCGATGGAAGGTCCATGGGGACGACTGAAGGATGCTCCGCATCATGAGACATCCCTGTTGGTCTCCAAGAAAGCTGATAAAAACTATACTGAAGACAATGAGACAACCCCAAAGTCCTATCTTGATGTAGTGTTCGAGTTACTGGCTACTACTGCTGGCACAAGCTCTTCGAACTCGTTGCCTGAATCAGTTCAGCTTCTTGAGTCTCAACTTCAAGTTGAAAGACATCGATTAGATGTTATGCAACAAGAAGCCGAAGGACTGAGGAAGTCCCTACAGAATTCAGATGCATACTTTCTGGTGCAACAACAAGTGCTAGAGGATTTAAGCGCCAAACAAGAGAAAGTTAATAAGCTTGCTAAGCATCTTGCCTGCATTATGGGTACCCAGGATATTGTTTCTTGAGCTCTTATGAAGTGGTTTCAGTTCTGGACTTGTTTTGCTGCGGCGTTTATATGCTGCTTTGTTCCCTATATTTGCACTGGTGGCGAACTTTGATGCCCAATGGATGTAATATGTGTAATAGCGGTGATAGCCTAGCATAAGTTGCTTGCTTATTTATTTCCTTATTGTCTTGTTTATTTGTTTTCTTGTAGTCAGTGCAATTCTTTTTCCGCGGTTTGCTAGTGACTGCAATAACCTATTTTTTAAAACTACACCACGATAACCGTGGGCTATATATTTACTGTAGTTACCATGGCCCTCCTACGGGCCGTAGAAACAATGGGCCTTCTAAGGGCCGTAGAAACAATGGGTCTTCTACAGGGCGTAGAAACAATGGGCCTTATACGGGCTGTAGACATAATGGGACTTCTACGAGGCGTTTCATCAATGTGCCTTCTACGGTTAGCCAAACATGGGCCAATAACAGACCGCATTATGGCCGTAAATGGGCTAGAGTTGGAATCATCCATTCATGGGCCGACCATAATGGGCTGTCATTAATTGGCTGTATTTGATGACGCTATGAAAACGGCCCAACGTATTAACGGGCCACAAATGGGCCGACTATAACCACGGGCTGAATTTGGCCCACAAGCAAAAAATGACAGTAACGGGCCGTAAGTAAACAAATGCTGGAAATGAGCCCAAGAATAAATGGGCCCTGAGAAGACCGAAACATAACATGGGCTGGAAACGGCCCAACGGAATAACGGGTCATTAATGGGTATAAAGTGATACACTGTTCATTACAGGTCAGTTTCACCATGGGCCATTAATGGGTATAAAGTGATACACTATTCATTACGGGCTAGTTTCACCACGGACCATTAATGGGCCAAGAGTTATAAAGGGCCTCTTATGGGCAGAAAGACGTCATGGGCCATACATGGGCCGAAAGTTAAAACGGGCTGGAGTTATATTGGACAGCCCAGATGACCCTACTGGGCCTAATTCAGATAGGTCGTAACGGGCCCTGGGTTAGCGGGCTGTAAATGGGCTATATGCCATGTGTCGACCCGCCACCATTTGACCAATTCAAACGGGCTGGCCTTTTCATAGGAACGGGCCTCTGTTGGGCCGTGCCACGTGTCGACGTATCATAGGCGCCTTCGGTCCAATGAGTGGATGACATCTGTCCCAACGGTGAGTCGACACGTGTTTCCTCCAGCCAATGATGATTTTACACGTGAAAAATCTCCATTGGTCGGGGCTGTCAACGGGTTATCGGATCCAAAACCGGACCCGATAGCTTAACGACGTTCCGTTACGGTGGATGCCACGTGTCGGTCACGCTTGACGAAAGCACTTCTGTGACGCGTGATTTATCATCATGGAAGTGGACACTTCCGTGATGATAATTTTGGTAATGTCATGGAACACTTCTACGACAACACATTTATGAATATCTTGATTTTTTCATAAAATCGTCATGGACGTACATGTATGACAGAAAACGTGACCTACTGTGACAAACACGTATCATCACGGAAGTGTATTTTTTTGTAGTGCATGCTCATGTATTCCGTGAATGTTGAAAAAGTTTGAGAACACCAAAAGTATGAAACAATTGCTTGGCTCATCGGGGTTGTGCATGATGAAATACTTTGTGTGATGAAGATGGAGCATAGCCAGACTATATGATTTTGTAGGGATAACTTTCTTTGGCCATGTTATTTTGAGAAGACATGATTGCTTTATTAATATGCTTGAAGTATTATTGTTTTTATGTCAATATTAAACTTTTGTTTTGAATCTTATGGATCTGAATATTCTTGCCACAATAAAGAAAATTGCATTGATAAATATGTTAGGTAGCACTTCACATCAAAAACTCTGTTTTATCATTTAGCTACTCGAGGACGAGCATGAATTAAGCTTGGGGATGCTTGATACATGTCCAACATATCTATAGTTTTTGATTGTTCCATGCTATTTTATTATCTAATTTGGATGTTTTATATGCATTTGTATGCTATTTTATATTATGTTTGGGACTAACTTATCTACCATTCTTAAGAAGTTGCTCCCCACTACAAGGCATTCTCTCAACATGCAGGTTGTCCACCTCAGCTTTGTGCAATGTCAGCAATTTTTCACCCACTCATGCAGGTTGTCCACCTCAGATTTGTGCCATGTTAGCAATTTTTCACCCACTCATGCATTCCATCTAAGCTCTCTCTTTCTCTCAGGTGTGAACCGATTTTTCTCTCCACCAGCAGAATATGAAGGATCTTTCCCATGCATCTACGTTGGCCACTAGGCGTCTATCAATGCAACCATTTTAATACCGACCATTACGTGTGTTTATTGGAGTCCTTTCCCTTCCATTGGAAGCATGTCTTCTCCTCTTCCAATCTCTCCTTGATATAACTATGGATCAACCTGATCGAGCCGAGCGCCCGCTGCCCCATTTGTGTCGAGTTGTTTGCATCCATCATCTTTGGAAGCTCCCGGGGACCTTCACACCTAACTGACGACTGGCGCTTAATCCTTGCCGATGTAGACGACCTCAAGCTCGTGGTGGTCGGATTTTTTCTTCCCAATTGCAGCCAAGCACCGCGATGTTTATCTGGTGTGCCGCTGACCCAAGCTTTTTTTGTCTGTGTGTTCCATAGTCCCCGTTGTCTTCCTGCCGAGGTTCTGCCGGCGTCCGGTACAGCCACGCGCACACTCCTATCCAAGAAGTGGAAGAACCAGGCCTAGCGGAAAGGAAAAGCACTGTTACACCTATGTTCTTTTCTCCTTGAGTATGTGGCAGGCACCGGAGAGCACTTTGCAGATGAGGCGGCCGTAGATGCCAGGCTCCGACTCATCACCGCCGCCGAAGCACTAGAGGAGGACGCCGACGCGAGTGACATGCATGACGTGGTCGTCGAAGAGGCTGGCGAGGCCTAGACGAAGGAGCCGATCAAGGAATGGCTGGGACAGAGCACCTACAGCGGTGCGTGGACAAAGCTCGAGCCAGGCGGACCTTCCCAACCGTGGCGCTGCTCCCGGGCGAGGAAGCCGAAAGGGAGGAGCATTGGCAGGCGCCCGGCCCCTAGCCAGCGGCAGAGAAGGAAGGACGGCTCGGTGGCAAGGGCACGTCAGCACTTGCGCGCGGCAGCGCAAGAGGTCGCAACGCTCGCCAGGATCTCCATCACGACGATCTCCCGTAGCCTCACCAGCGAGAGCGCTGCACTTGCTTGCATGCCACTACTATTACGCGTCTGTGTATGTTGTCGCTGGTACTAGCATGCGCACGCATGCATGATTAGTTCCTTGCTAATTACCCTAAGCTACGTAGCCAATGGACCCTAGCTAAGAGATACATGCATATCATACAAACTTAGCTACGAATCTAATTGGTATACTCAAGAAAAATATGTGAAGTTCTTGCCTCCTCTAACCAAGAAATATTAAGCAATCTAACTAAGACATGTTTCAATTTCTTTTGTCATGAATTTTCCTCCATTGGTTTATTTCGAGTTGTACTGAATTTTCTTTCTTCCTTGCAAAAATAAAACTTCTTTACTACTATCTATTTTTGGTTATTACTACTATTAAATATTTGTACCACAATTTTATTGAATTTAACTTCTACCATTGCGTGCTAAAACAATCCCGCAGCAATGCGCGGGGTATCATCTAGTTAACCTAGAGCCAGTGCTAGTTTTTTTTCTTTTTTTGACTTTTAGAGAAAAGGAATATCAAATGGCGTCCAAACGGAATAAAAGTTTACGATGATTTTTCTTGGACCAGAGGACACCCAGAAGAATTGGGGAGAGGGCCAGAGGAGTCCCAAGGAGGCCACAAGCCCTTAGGGCGCGCCCTAGGGTGGCGCCCCTGGCTTGTTGGGCCCTCAGAGGTCCTCTAACCCTAATTCCACATCTATGTATTCTCAAATATTACCCGAACATTAGAAGTGTCCAGCAAAATAATTTTGCACCGCGCAAGCCTCTATTCCCGTGAGATCCCATCTTGGGGCCTTTTCTGGCACTCTGGCGGAGGGGGATTCGATCACGGAGGGCCTCTACATCAACCTTGCTGCCCTTCTGATGAAGCGTGAGTAGTTTACCATAGACCTAAGGGTCCATAGCTAGTAGCTAGATGGCTTATTCTCTCTCTTTGATCTTCAATACAATGTTCTTCATGATGTTCTTGGAGTTCTATCCGATGTAATCTTCTTGTACGGTGCATTTGTTGCCATCTAATGAATTGTGGATTTATGATCAGATTATCTATGAATATTATTTGGGTCTTCTCTGAAATATTTTATGCATGATTAAGATATATTTGTATTTCTCTTCAAACTATCGGTTTGGTTTGGCCAACTAGATTGGTTTTTCTTGCAACGGGAGAGGTGCTAGGTTTTGGGTTCAATCTTGAGGTGTCCTCACCCAAGGACAGAAGGGATAGCGAGGTACATATTGTATTGTTGCCACCAAGGATAAAAATATGGGGTTTGATAACCCACATGTATAGGGGATCGCAACAGTTTTTGAGGGTAGAGTATTCAACCCAATTTTATAGATTCGACACAAGGGGAGCCAAAGAATATTTGAAGGTATTAGCAGCTGAGTTGTCAATTCAACCACACCTGGAAATTAATTATCTGCAGCAAAGTGATTTGTAGCACAGTAATATGATAGTTTTGATAGTAGCGACAACAGCAATAGTAACACTAACAGTGATAACTTTATTTTGTAGCAAGTGTGACAGTAGTAGCAGTAGTAGTAACTTAGCAGAAACAATATGAGATAAATTCATAGGCATTGGATCGGTGACTTGTCGGATGATATTCATCATGTGACATTTATAATCTAGAGCGATACGACACTATCTCTAGTTCATTGATATAATGTAGGCATGTATTCCGTAAATAGTCATACATGCTTTATTAAAAGAACTTACATGACATCTTTTGTCCTACCCTCCCGTGGCAGCGGGGTCCATATTGGAAACTAAGGGATATTAAGGCCTCATTTTAATAGAGAACCAGAAGAAAGTATTAACACATAGTGAATACATGAACTCCTCAAACTACGGTCATCACCGAGAGTGGGCCCGGTTGTTGTCACTCCGGGGTTGTTGGATCATAACCATAGTAGGTGACTATAACTTGCAAGATCAGATCTAAAACATGGATATAATGATGAATTCATAAACGGTTCAGATCTAAGTTCATGGTACCCGGGCCCAAAGTGACAAGCATTAAGCATAGCAAATTCATAGCAACATCAACCTAATAACATAGTGGATACTAGGGATCAGGCCCTACCAAAACTAACTCGATTACATGCTGAATCTCATTCAACTCCTCACCGACCAGCGAGCCTACGAAGGAATTACTCACTCCCGCTGGGGAGCATCATTGAATTGGCGATGGAGATGGGTTGGTGATAACGAAGAACGAAGAACCCCCTCTCTAGAGCCCCAATAGGACTCCAGATCTGCCCTCTCGAGGAAGAACAGGGCTTGGCGGCGGCTCCATCTCATGGACCGCGATAATTCTTTCTCCCTGATTTTTTCTGGAAATATGTGATTTTATAGTATTAGGGGTGTCGTCTGCAGGGCCGCCAGGCGGGTAGAACCCACCTGCGCGTGCCAGGAGAGGGGGGCGCGCCCTGGTGGGTTGTGTCCACCCAGGTGCCCCTCTCCTGTAGGTTTTGGCTCCAGAAATTCTTATTATTGATATAAAAAATCCTCGCAAAGTTTCGTTCCATTCCGAGAACTTTTATTTCTGCACAAAAACAACACCATGGTAGTTCTGCTGAAAACAGCGTCAGTCCGGGGTTAGTCTCATTCAAATCATGCAAATTAGAGTCCAAAACAAGAGGAAAAACGTGAGAAAAAGTCGATACGTTGGAGACATATTAACTCCCCCAAGCTTAAACTTTTGCTTGTCCTCAAGCAATTCATTTGATAAACTGAAAGTGAGAAAGAAAAACTTTTACGAACTCTTTTGCTCTTGTTTGCATAAATAAGCTTAAACATCACCTAGGTTTTCAGCCAACATTATAACTAACCATGTCAACAATAACATTTAAATATTATAATGACTCATATCAATGACATAATCAGCTAGGGAGCAATAATAAAATATCTCAAACAGCAACACGTTGTTAAAACAACCATGATATAATATGACAATAGTGGTATCTCGCTAGCCCTTTCTGAGACCGCAAAACATAAATGCAGAGCACCTCAAAAGTTCAAGCAGCGACTAAACATTGTAATTCATGGTAGAAAAGATCCAGTCATGATGCACCCAACATTAGCTACACATAGTGCATAAACCATGACAGCTGTGCTCTACTCAGTTTTTGGCGCCTGTTTTAGAAGGTGGTGACACAACATAAAAGTAAATAGATAGTCCCTTCGCAGAGGGAAACAGTGATTTGCAGAGGTGCCAGAGCTCAATTTTTAAAAAAGAGATAAATGATATTTTGAGGCATGCACCCTTCTTATTCACTTCACGACCATCAGTTATCAATATCTTCCATGCTAAGCACGCTACTGGCAGTTCCCAAGCGATAAAAGTAAAGGTTTACTCCCCCTCCACCATCAATCACACTCCACGACTTGTCCGAAATAACGGTGCCGTACATACCAACGTTAGTCAAGGGGGAGTTTTGTTTAATTATTTGCATTTTTGAGTTCGGGGCTGGGAATCCCTATTACCCTCCATTTTCTCGTGCGATGGTGAGTGAATAACACTGGACCTGAGAATAACCCGCGTAGCATGGAAGATACCAACCACCTCCTATCGTTCCATGAATGATCCAGGCACACAAAAAGGATAATTTTTAGAAGGTTTTAGAGGTGGCACATGCAAATTTACTTAGGACGGCAGGGTAATACCGCATATAGGTAGGTCTAGTGGACTCATCTGGAATAACTTTGGGTTCTTTTTTTTTGATGTACAAGTAGAATCCCCACTTAGTACAGGTGAAGGCTAGCAATTAGATTGAGAAGCGGCCAGCTAGAGAGCAACAACGATCATAACCATGCATTATGCGTAAGTAACATTGGACACTAGCATGAGTAGGATATGGACACCATGAACATAAATATCATAGATGCTATGTTGGTTTTGATTCAACTACATGCATGAACATGTGCCAAGTCAAGCCACTCGAACATTCAGAGGAGGATACCATATCATCATACTACATCACAATCATTTTAATGCTATGTTGATATCCAAGATAAATCATTATCAACTCCCAGCTACTTATGCATGGCATGACAAACTATAATCTCTAATTGTCATTGCAAGCATGTTTAATCATAATGGCATGAATCATGGATACTAGGTTAAACATATTTACAAAAACAGAACAAGTCGAGTTCATACAAGTTTCTCCCTGCCACGGCTAGTTCATCGGATGTCGACATTCTTGCCTTTCACTTGCATGACCGAACAATATGAAAATAATAATAGTGCAAGAGTGCCGTGGACTAAGCTGGAATCTGCAAAGATTTTATTCAACAGGAGAAGACAAGGTAAAATTCGTTCTTATTAGTTCAACAATTATCCATATGAGAGCCACTCAACATTTTCATCGTGGTCTTCTCCTTGGTAAGACTCGAATAAAAAGAAAAGAAGTTTAGAGAAACACACTGAAATATTTTTGGAGTTTTTGGTTTTCTAGAACAGGCAAATAAAAGGGAAAAGCAAAAACGAGAAAAACTATTTACACGGTAAAGCTCCCAACAAGCAAAAGAAGAACAAGGAAATCTTTTTGGGTTTTCTTTTTAATATTACTACTAAGCCCAAAATATTTATTAAGATGGAGGCGACGAGCCACAATAGCTCCCAAGCTATAAGTGTTGTCGCCCTCTAATGCACGAGTAAAACAACAAGGTCTGGTGAACTAAGCACACCCACATTCTTCCTAGCCAGCAAGCATTTTGCAATGAAAAGTGCAAAGTAACGAACATGAGGAAAATGTAAGCTAGCGGCAGTGATGGCTGACACTCCTCTCTCATCCCCCACCATCAAAATGGGATAAAAGGCCTCAAACCCGGCAGGCCTAGGCTCAGCCAAGCTCCCATCAGAAGGGATCATGCGTATGTTACAAAATTCAGTAAGTGGTATCTGATGGTTTTCAACATATAAATCAAAGCTCACTTCAGGAGGATTATTCCTAGGCAGGAAAGTAAAACTTTGAACAAAGATGTTTGTGAGGATTTGGTGCTGATCACACTCTTCTGTAATGAAGTCGGTGAGGCCGACATTAGCAATATATTGCATGAACTCCTCAAAAATTCCAGCCTCTTGTAGGTACGGGGTGTGCAGCCATTCGCATGGCTGTACTTCCGCCAACCTCCAAGGGTGGAGATCACTGTCATAAGACTCCCCAATAACACCCTTGGAGTTCTTCCTCGAGCCAAACTTCCTAAAGATATTCATGTTCGTGTACAATTTTCTGAAAATAAAATTTTTGAGGTGACAAAAATCTGTCAGCAAAACTTCACAAAATTAATAGAAACTACTCCTAGGGATACATAGAGGCCATAACAAGCATTCAAACTACTTAGAACACTAATAATTCAACATGCAAGCTAATCTACAGCAGCACCAAGAGTAGCTAATTATTGAAAGTATAAACCACTAAAACAAAAACTAATTGGACAAATGGTGGAGTCACATACCAAGCAACAATCCCCCGAAACAGTTTCGGAAATGGACCTTCGAGCTAAGAGATTGAAATCCGCGGGTTTGAGCTCAAGAACACGGGAGAGAGAGAGAGAGCAGTGGGGATTTTTTTTGGAGGTAAGTGATGATGTGGGCTAAAGAGATAAGTGAGGGGGCCCACGTGGGGACCACAACCCACCAGGGCGCGCCTGGGGGCCATGGCGCGCCCAGGTGGGTTGTGCCCACCTGGTGCACCTCCCTCTAGTAATATTTGCACCAAAAATTCATAAATATTCAGAAAAAATCGTATCAGGTTTCCAAAGCATTCTGATAACTTTTATATTTGGGTCATTTTTTTATTGCACGGGAAATTCAGAAAATAGAAAAAACATGGCATTTTATTTTATTTAACTAGTAAAAACAGGAAACAAAAGGTAAGGGAAGAAGGTAGTGCTTACTAAATTCATCAACTTCATACCGTTTAAAAATGATTCATTAATAAGGTTGATCAGGTCTTATTAACAACCACTTTCGATTAGCATGAAACAGAAGAACTCTCGTAAATCACTAAGTTACCTCAATGGGGATATGCATTTCCCCAACAATAAGCATTTCATATTTCTTTTTGACAGTAGGTAGAGGTATTTGAAAACTTCCAATAGTGATTGTCGGAGATTTTTCAATAACATTAATACCATTCACTTGGAATTGTTTCTTTGGAAAGTGCACCGTATGCTCATTATCATTAATATGAAAAGTGACCTTGCTTTTATTGCAATCAATAACAACCCCCGCAGTATTCAAGAAGGGTCTACCAAGGATAATCGACATGTTGTCATCCTCGGGCATCTCAAGTATAACAAAGTCAGTCAAAATAGTAACATTAGCAACAACAACGGGCACATCCTCACAGATACCTATAGGTATGGCAGTTGATTTGTGAGCCATTTGCAAAGATATCTCAGTAGGTGTGAGTTTATTCAAGTCAAGTCTTTTATATAAAGAGAAAGGCATAACACTAACACCAGCTCCTAAATCACACAAAGCAGTTTTCACATAATTCTTTTTGATAGAGCAAGGTATAGTTGGTATTCCCGGATCTCCAAGTTTTTTAGGTACTCCATCTTTAAAAGTGTAATTAGCAGGCATAGTGGAGATTTCAGCTTCCGGTATTTTTCTCTTATTAGTGATGATGTCTTTCATATACTTTGCATAAGGAGGCATTTTCAAGATATCAGTCCAGCGAGTACGCAAAAAGACTGGCCTCGGCATTTCAGCGAAGCGTTCAAATTCTTCATCATCTTTTTCGTTGACTTGGGTGGAAAAGGCATAGGTTTTTGAACCCATGGTTCTCTTTCTTTACCGTGTTTTCTAGCAATAAAGTCTCTTTTATCATACCTTTTATTTTTGGGTTGTGGGTTATCAAGATCAGCAGGTGGTTCTATCTCAACATCATTATCTGGTTCTTTATTAATGTTTGGTTGAGCATCTTCATGAACATCAACATTATCTTTTTCATTATCACTAGGTGGATGTTCATTACTAGATTGTGTTTCAGCATCAAAGATAGAGACATCATTATCATTATCAGGAGGTTTTTCTACTCCACATTCACTAGAAGCATGCAAAGTCCTATTATTTTTCTTCTTCCTTTTCTTTTTAGAAGGACTAGGTGCACTAGTGTTATTTATTTGTGAGTGAGGGAGTCCTGGACTATGGGGTCCTCGGGGAGCCGGCCTATGTGACATGGGCCGGACTGATGGGCCGTGAAGATACGAGGTAGGAGGACCTCCCCCGTGTCCGGATGGGACTCTCCTTTGCGTGGATGGCAAGCTTGGCACTCGGATCATGTACCTTCCTTTGTGTGTAAACCGACTCTGTACATCTCTAGATCCCTCTGATGCCTATATAAACCGGAGGGCTTAGTCCATAGGCAGGATAACAATCATACATGCTAGACATCTAGGGTTTAGCCATTACGATCTCGAGGTAGATCAACTCTTGTAACCACTATACTCATCAAAGTCAATCAAGCAGGAAGTAGGGTATTACCTCCATTAAGAGGGCCCGAACCTGGGGAAACATCGTGTCCCCTGCCTCCTTGGTACCTTCGATCCTTAGACGCACAGTCCTGGACTCCCTACCCGAGATCCGCCGGTTTTGACACCGACATTGGTGCTTTCACTGAGAGTTCGTCACGAGAAGGCTCGATGGCTCCACCAATCATCTACAACAATACCGCCCTGAGGGAGACTTTTCTCCCCGGCCAAATCTTCCTATTCAGTGACTTTGCACTGCGGGCCAATTCAATTGGCCATCTGGAGCAAATCGACAGCTACGCCCCTAGTCATCAAATCAGTTTCGGAACCCTAAACTACGTCCTTGATATCCGAGGAGACTTGATCTTCCAAGGGTTCGCAGCCTCAACTGCAGCTCCGGCCTCAGATCCGGAACTCCTCGCCGAGTCCGAAGACGGGAGTTTATAGCCAACCGGACTTTTCGCAGCCATAGAGCTCAACACCGGAGATACGGAGGGGATCATTTCACCGGCCGGCCCAGAATCACTCCGGGCTCCCTCCATCCTCATCGAGCCGGACTCACCTCCATGCACCAGCTCTGAACTCTCGAGATCTGTGTTATACGAGCTCGGATAGAGAACTCCTGTCCCGCCCCGCTCCATGGATTCTCGGTTCCCTGTCCAGACCTCTCTCTTACATGAGGCTCTGGACTTAATGCGATCTCTCACCATTACAGAAGGATCGCTGCCGAACTATACCCAGCCTGCACTAGGGACCGAGAGTGGGGAATTTTACGTCCCATCCACCACCCACTTCATAGCAACTGTTGAGGGCTTAACCGACATGCTTGATTACGCTTCCGAGGACATCGAAGACATGGATGACGATGCCAGAGAAGAGCAAAGCTAGAACCCGCCGCTTACCGAACGCTGGACGGCTACTTCCACATATGACGTGTATATGGTGGACACACCTAAAGAGGATGATGGCGATGGTGGGAAAGACCCAGTATAGGATAATTCTCCTGTGGCACCACCAAAACATCGTCGTCAGCGGCGCCGCTCTAAACCGTGCGAGACAAAGACAGTAATATTGGCACCGGAGACAACAATACTCTGGATAACTCCTATGACCAAGAAGCCCCTATCAAACCAACATCCGAGCATGATGATTGGCAGGAGGGGCAAGTCAACCCAAAACGATCCCATCAGGAACGAGGGCTCGAAGGATAGTAATTATGTACCGATCTCCGAAGAACACGAGAGCCTCGACGATGAAGAATCCATCATGCCAGAGGAACCCTTCGAACAAGAGCGCTTTAAGCACCGGCTAATAGCCACTGCAAGAAGCCTGAAAAAGAAGCAGCGGCAGCTTCAAGCTGATCAGGATCTGCTCAATGACAGACGAACTGACGTCCTGGCAACCGAGGAATACGGCCTCGAATGCCCAACCAAGAGCTACCCGAAGCGCAAGCTGCTACCCCAATTCGACGACGAGGCCCTAGAGCCTATACGGCCCATGCATAATTCCTCCAACGGACCTGACCGACCACCACATGGCTGGGACAGAGCGGCAACTCAAGCCGAACACCCGCCTACACCACCCCACCATAAGGGTAAATAGACAATAGCTGCAGGATACACTTACGACCTACGACAGGACCTGGATAATAGAGCTGATCAGACCAGATCAATATACGGATCAAGTGGGCGGGCCCTAGTGCGAGAGGACGGCCATCAAGCGTGGCACGACAAGCATAACTTCACCCGAGCTGAAAACCGCATATGGACTCCATCCGAATTGCATCGTGACGTGGCCCAATATAGAGGCGCCGTGCACCCCCTATGCTTCACCGATGAGGTGATGGAGCACCAGTTCCCAAAAGGGTTTAAACCCGTGAACATCGAGTCATACGATGGCACAACAGATCCCGCAGTATGGATTGAAGATTTCCTTCTCCATATTCACATGGCTCGCGGTGACGATCTACATGCCATCAAATACCTCCCCCTCAAACTTAAGGGACCAGCTCGGCACTGGTTAAACAACCTCCCAGAAAACTCTATTGGAAGCTGGGGAGACCTAGAGGATGCCTTTAGAGACAACTTCCAGGGAACTTATATCCGGCCTCCGGACGCCGATGACCTTAGTCACATAGTCCAATAGCCCAGAGAGTCAGCCAGAAAATTCTGGACCTAGTTCCTAGTCAAAAAGAACCAAATTGTCGACTGTCTGGACGCCGAGGCTCTAGCAGCCTTCAAACACACCATCCATGACGAATGGCTGGCCTGACACCTCGGCCAAGAAAAGCCGAAGTCCATGGCAGCCCTCACATCACTCATGACCCGCTTTTGCATAGGAGAAGATAGCTGGCTTGCCCGTAGCAGCAATAGTATCAACGATCCTGGCACTTCCAAAGCAAGGAACAGAAACGACAGGCCCCGACGCAATAAAAACAAGCGTCGGAGCAACACTTACAATAGTGAAGACACGACGGTCAACGCCGGATTCAGTGGCTCCAAGCCTGGTCAGCGAAAAAGGCCATTCAAAAGAAACAAAGACGGTTCATCTAGCCTGGACCAAATACTCGATCGACCTTGCCAGATTCATGGCACCCCTGACAAGCCTGCCAACCATACCAATAGAAGTTGTTGGGTCTTTAAGTAGGCCGGTAAGTTAAACACCGAACATACGGGGAAAGGGACGCCCAGCGAGGATGATGATGAGGAGCCCCGCCCACCGAACACAGGGGGACAGAAGAAATTTACCCCCAAGGTAAAGACGATGAATATGATATACGCTACTCACATCCCCAAAAGGGAGCGCAAGCGCGCGTTAAGGGACGTCTATGCGATAGAGCCAGTCGCCCCAAAATTTAACCCATGGTCAGCATGCCCGATCACTTTTGATCACAGGGACCATCCGACCAATATCCGTCATGGAGGTTCAGCCGCATTAGTCCTCGACCCAATTGTCGACGGATTCCACCTCATGAGAGTCCTCATGGACGGCGGCAGCAATCTTAACCTGCTCTTTCAAGACATAGTCTGGAAAATGGGTATTGACTCGTCAAGAATCAAGCCCACCAAGACTACCTTTAAAGGAGTAATACCTGGTGTCAAGGCCCGCTGCACGGGCTCAATCACATTGGAAGTCGTCTTCGTTTCGTCAAACAACTTCCGAAGCAAAGACTTGATCTTCGACATCGTCCCTTTTTGCAGTGGCTATCATGCACTGCATGGACAAACTGTGTTTGCCCGTTTCAATGCGGTCCCGCACTACGCCTATCTAAAGCTCAATGCCAGAAACACTCGGTGTTATTACAGTCCACGGAAACATGGATTGCTCCCTCCGTACCGAGGAACACACCGCGACCCTCACAGCGGAAGTACAAGTCAGCCTTATCAAGCCGAATTCCACATCGGCAGTTAAGCCACCGGACCCTATCAAACGAGTCCAGACTACTCCGCAGAATGATAGTCCAGCTCGTCAGGAGCTTGATTAGCAATCCGGCCTCTGTCTTCGCCCCAATCAAGCAGCGGCGTATGTACCGCATGCTCATAACTACGTACTAAAAATACCATGGGCAACGATGGAGGCATATCAAGGATAAAGTCCATAAAACAGCTCAACCATACCTGGACCCACATCTATCTTTTTCTTAACATCATTTTTTCTTTTCAGGTTCTTTACAACTCACATCACCCTTTCTATGGTGTCAAGGGCCCTTTTTCCGGCCCCTTATGAAAACTTATTTATTAATCCTCTTAAAGGACCACACACCAAGGTGAAAAGCAGCGCAGATGTACGGCGGAGTACTTAAATGATCTTTCAAGATCACCTCCTCCCCTTTTCTAATACTTGTACACATCTTTACCTTTTGCTCGGCATGTAAAATAGCCTCGATGCTTATAGCATTATCTGTACAAATATGTTTTGACGTATCAATCAGACTATAATGGAAACCATTTTTCGCCCTAACTATTTGGTACTGGCTTATTCCCTATTCTGTATTCCTTCTTCTTTTTCTGATTGACATGTACACCTCGGCATGACCTAAATCGTCAGGGGCTCTATTCAGCCGCGTACATTTCTTAAAATTTACCTAAACACCTTAGTAGAGAAAGCTGAAAACTGACTATCATGATGTGGCGAGAGCTGGTCAGCTATTCGGTGACTTAGTATCGATCTCTTGCGATTTTTTACCTCGTCAGATGCCTACAACACCCGAGTCTGGATCATCGAACAATACCAGGGGCTGCGCCTACAATCTTATTTTCAAACTCCTATGGCTAAGTGAGAGTGATAAAGCTGCATAGTCTGATTGCCTGGTTCGCCGCACTAGCACCTCCTTCAAGGACCAAGTCGTTTGGTTAAGTGTGTTTTTGTGCTGTTCCGAGCACCCCCGTATTATCTACGAGTGGGGCTGAAGCCGACGACTGACCAATTCTCAGATTTAATAAAATGGCAGCAACGGAGGATAAATAATTTCAGATAAAACATGACTAAAATTATATGACCGCTTTGTTTTCATTACAGAGTTTGGGCATCACAGATACATTCATTCAAAAATGATGTCCTTCGAACACAGGCCCTCTATAATGCGGGATCCTTCAAGGACGTCATTGAAATACTTCTCCGGCGTACGATGCTCCTTGCTTGCGAGCGGTCCCTCGGTTGCAATACTGGTGGCATTCATCTTCGCCCACTGTACGGGCGAAGGCCATCCGGGCGCCTTCGATATAGACCGACCGCTTTACAGCATCAAGCCATGGGCAGGCATCGACCAGCCGCTTCACAAGCCCAAAGTAGCGACTAGGTATGGGTTCGGCTGGCCAAAGACGGACTATGATATCCTTCATGGCCAGTCCGACCACCCTATGTAGCTCGGTCAGTTGTTTCAGTTGATCGCTGAGGGGCACAAGATGCTCTGGTACAAGGTATTGTGACCAGAACAACTTCTTTGTTGAGCTCCCCTCTTCGGCCCGGAAGAAACCGGTAGCATCTGCGATGCTTCGGGGCGGATCCGCAAACGCTCATGGAGAACTCCAAATACGTGTTAGTAAGGTGTACTTTCTCCTTACGTATTTGCTCTGCATATTAAAATCCTTATCCGCCGCGATCTTCTTGGCTTCACGGATCTCCTGAAAGACACCTTGGGCTTCAACCCGGGCCGACTTCGCACTCTGGAGCACCGTAGCAAGTTCGGAGTCTCGATTCGACACCTGGCGCTCCAAGGACTCACATTTGCTTATAGCATCCGTGAGCTCTTGTTGGACTTCATCCAACATTGCCTCATGCTTTTGACAGGCGGCTTGTTCCTCGTCCGCCTTCTTCTTGGCTTCGGCCAGCGCACTTTTGAGGGCTTCAACCTCAGACGTGTCAACTATGAGCATAAACATAAAGCTCAGTCAGATAACACATTGGAACTCATATCAGTTCAGATATGCTTCAGTATCACATACCTTGGTTTGCCTCCAGCTTCTGCTTTAGTTCATAGACTTCAGCCGCATGCGAGGCTGCTACCGGCTTCCCAGCCTGTTCATCCAAAGAGACATAATTGTTAGCTCTTGCAGAATATTATTCGATCCTCTATTTGGCCTTTCTTCATGGAAGTCGAATAGAGTCTCATGGCTACTATCTATATACCGGTAATCTTTTTGCAAATAGCCAAAAATATTATGCCACATACCTCAAAGCCTGTTAGAAGGCTGGTGTAGGCTTGGTTCAATGCACTCTTAGCGGACCGAACCTTTTCAACCACAATGGAAGCTGAATAGAGTCTCAGAAGGCTGGTGTTCCTCCATAATGGAAGCACCCTGAAGCGCTTCCACCAGGGTGTGCGGCACCTCCGGATTGACAGAGGACGCTGGTGGAGACGGCGCGCCCCCTTCCCTTGAAGAAGGATGCTGGTCCGATTCCGGAGCCGTATGGGTCTCCGGAATAATATTCAGTTGGGGTCGAATTGAGCGTTGCCCCCATCGCCGGTCTCCATGGGGGTTGATTTCCTCGTCTCTTCGGCAACAGAGGTGTTACCCTCCGCCGCCAGCTTCACGGCCTCATGTACCTCCCCATGACCTGGAGAGGTTCTTTAGGATAACACTTCGGTGTTATCCGTGGTAGTGGGTGGAGAGATCTGCAGAGGTGACTCGCTCTCCGTCGCGTTCGTCCCTAGCGAGTTCCCAGAGGACGATGATCGTTGGGGGAGATCGCAAGCCGGGCTATAAGGCGCAATTCAGTATGTTAAAATAATAAGGCATAAAATCGGATATGTGTATGGTTTCTTTGGATACTTACGATTCAGCCAAGGGTTTCAGCCTGGGGTGCTGCTTTGGGATGGCATCGACATCCGCTTCAGAATCATCTGAAAGGGAGGGTTTTCCCTTCTTGATCACCTCCGCCTCTAGATCCGTGGAAGCCGCCCTTTTCTTCTTCCTCCCCTTAGGGGGAGATTTACTCTCTTCCTCCTCTACGTCTTCGTCATGGGAGGAGGAGGTCTTGGAGTCTTTGGGCACGTCGTCTGAAGCACCCTTATGATGAAGGCCACCTCTTGTCTCCTTGCCTTTCTTCTTGGCTTTCTTATCTAGTGCTAGATACGGTGTCGGAACCAGCATCTTTTTCAGCAAGGGGGTAGCCTGGTCCTCAAGAAATGGAGTCGGGCATTTGATCTGCTCCGCCTTCTTTGACCAACCCTGTGGGAGTCGGAGAATTTAATATACCCCTTGTATTTGCAAATAAAAGTTATCGTAAAACTTACGGTAGTGGCTGGACGTGCACAGTCAAGGCCGCGGTCTTCGGCTGTCTCTGTCCATGACTTTTGAGTCTTGAAGAGCAGCTTCCATATGTCTTCGTGCGTCGTGCCGAAGAACCACTGCAGGGTCTGAGGACTAGCCGGGTCGAATTCCCACATATATTGAGTCCGGCGTTGACAAGGGAGAACCCAGCGAAAAAGCATCACCTGGATCACACTGGTGAGGCTGGTGTTCTTGTTTCTCATGCCCTTAACGCGGCTCTCCAGCGTCATCACCCAGTCAGGCGATTCCCAATCTAGGCTCTTATTGAGCCAGGATGTAAGCTGCAATGGGGGCCCGATTTGAATTCAGGAGCAGCGGCCCATGTGGCGTCGCGGGGTTCTGTGATATAGAACCACCCCTGCTGCCATCCTTTGACGCTCTCCACAAAGGTCCCCTTTGGCCAGTTGACGTTGGGGAGTTTGCTCACAATGGCGTCGCGGCACTCCGCGTGTTGGCCATTGACCACCTTTGGCTTCACATTGAAGACCTTGAGCCATAGGCCGAAGTGGGGAGGGACGCGGAGGACTGCCTCGCACACGACGATAAACGCCGAAAGGTTGAGGAAGGAATTTGGGGCTAGATCATGAAAATCTCGCCCATAGTAGAACATGAGACCGTGGACGAAAGGATGAAGAGGAAACCCTAGTCCGCGAAGGAAATGGGGGATGAACACTACTCTTTCGTTGCGCTCCGGAGTGGGAATGATCTGCTTTTTGGCAGTGAGCCGATGGACTATGTCCGTGGCCAGATACCCCGCTTCCTGGATCTCCTTGATGTTCTCCTCTGTAACAGAGGAGGTCATACACTTTCCCTGCGCTCTAGATCCAGACATGGTTAGGAGTGTTTGGTGGCGACGGAAAGGATTGAGACTTGGGCGCTGGAGCTCGAATGGCAGATAGGCAGAGGAGGAAGAAGGTATGGGGTAAAAAGACGGATCCTTATGTCCTTATAAAGGCAGTGGATGTCAAGCGCCCCTTCACAAGCCTTAAATCTCGCCTGTTCCCAAGGGGACGTGTGAACGACACGGTTGGATTACCAAAACCCTATTTATGAAAATCCCGTGATAAGGGGACACTATCTCTGCTTTGACAAGACATGTCAATGGCCGTGCGTCGGAGTACGAAACGAGGCTGTAAAATGGTTCAGAATGCTAACAAGGCCTGGACATAACGCCTCACTAAAAAAATCGCCTATGGACATGACTTATTTTGTTTCGAATATTTTTTGCCCTTATAGCTTAAGGCTGTGATTGTTTAATAAAGCTGGATATAGTTGTTTTACATGGAGGACTGCATTGGAGTATTCGGAGAAGGAACCTGCCTTGCAATGCCAAAGACAATCTGCGCACCGAATACATCGTCATTGAAGCCCGGTTTAGGGGCTACCGAGGGAGTCCTGGACTATGGGGTCCTCGAGGAGCCGACCTATGTGACATGGGCTGAACTGATGGGCCGTGAAGATACAAGGTAGGAGGACCTCCCCTCTGTCCGGATGGGACTGTCCTTTGCGTGGATGGCAAGCTTGGCGTTCGGATCATGTACCTTCCTTTCTTTGTAAACCAACTCTGTACAACTCTAGATCCCTCCGGTGCCTATATAAACCGGAGGGTTTAGTCCATAGGCAGGATAATAATCATACAGGCTAGAGATCTAGGGTTTAGCCATTACGATCTTGAGGTAGATCAACTCTTGTAACCCTTATACTCATCAAAGTTAATCAAGCAGGAAGTAGGGTATTACCTCCATTAAGAGGGCCCGAACCTGGGTAAACATTGTGTCCCCTGCCTCCTTGTTACCTTCGATCCTTGGACGCACAGTTGGGACCCCCTACCCGAGATCCGCTGGTTTTGACACCGATAGTGAGTCTTGTTCAATTCTTTTTGGGTGTCCCTCAGGATAAAGTGGTTCCTAAGTCATTCTACCTCCTCTAGTCATTAATCTAACAGCATGATCATTGATATTATTATTCATTTCATCAAGCAAATTCTCTTTGTGATTTAGCAACTTGTTTTAATTAGGTTTGTACCATAGAAGCATGTTTTCCAACACCTCTAACATCATTTGAAATTCTAAATAACAAGTCACTCAAGTGAGCAATCATATCGGAATTATATTTCAATTGTTTCATAGCATTTGCATTGATGTGATCTTGTTTTGTAATATAGTTTTCAAACAAATAAAGGCATTAACTAGGATGCATATTGTAAGGATTATCATTATCATTGAACTTCATTAAAGAATTTACCTCTACTACCTTAGGTAGTGGTGGTGTATTAAGCCCATGTATTTCTTCAATAGGAGGTAAAATTTTAACATCCTCAGCTTTAATACCTTTTTTCCTTCATAGATTTCTTTGCCTCTTGCATATCTTCAGGACTGAGATATAATATACCCCTCTTCTTTGGAGTGGGTTTAGCCGGTGGTTCAGGAAGAGTCCAATCATCACAATTTTTCAATATATTATTCAATAATTCTTCAGCTTGTCCAACAGTTCGTTCCCTGAAAACACAACCAACACAACTGTCTAGGAAGTCCCTAGAAGCATCGGTTATTCCGTTATAGAAGATACCAAGTATTTCATTTTTCTTAAGATGATGATCAGACAAAGCATTAAGTAACTGGCAAAGCCTCCCCCAAGCTTGTGGGAGACTCTCTTCTTTAGTTTGCACAAAGTTAAATATTTCATGTAAGGCAGCTTGTTTCTTATGAGCAGGAAAATATTTGTTAGAGAAGTAATAAATCATATCCTGAGGACTACGCACACAACCAGGAGTAAGAGTATTGTACCAAGCTTTAGCATCACCCTTTAATGTGAAAGGAAATAATTTGAGAATAAAGTAATAGCGGGCTTTCTCATCATGAGTAAGAAGGGTGGCTATATCATTCAACTTAGTAAGATCTGCCACAACAGTCTCAGTTTCATAGCCATGGGTCGAGAGGGAATTCATTTTAGCATTCATAATCCTTATCATCAATAAAGATAGGTGAAGTAGCAAACTTAGGATCACATTTCATTCTAGCATTCATAGATTTTTCTTTATACATGTGTAATAATTTCTCTGGATCATCTCTATCCTTACAAGCAAGAATATCTCTAGTTGCCTCTTCACTCATAACATAGACTTCCGGTACCTTAGGCAATTCATATCTAGGAGGGCTAGCTCTAGCAAGTGCTTCAGGAGTTTCTTTCAAGCTCATCATCAGATTCAACATCATGTTGTATTACTCTAGCAATTTGTTCATCAAGAAATTTACCAAGTGGCACATCATCATTATCGAGCATGGTACTAGCATCATCATAAGCATCATTCATAGTAGAACTAGCATCATCAATAACTTGCGACATATCAGAATTAATAGCATGTGGTGGTGTTGCAAGTTTACTCATAATAGAAGGTGAATCTAAAGCAGAACTGGATGGCAGTTCCTTACCTCCCCTCATCTTTGAGGGAAATATCTTAGTCTTAGCATCCTTCAAATTCTTCATAGTGATAAATGACAATAATCCCAAATGTCTCAACAAATATAGCTATGCTCCCCGGCAACGGTGCTAGAAAAAGGTCTTGATAACCCACAAGTATAGGGGATCGCAACAGTTTTCGAGGGTAGAGTATTCAACCCAGATTTATAGATTCAACACAAGGGGAGCCAAAGAATATTTGAAGGTATTAGCAACTGAGTTGTCAATTCAACTACACCTGGAAATTAATTATCTGCAGCAAAGTGATCGGTAGCATAGTAATATGATAGTTTTGATAGTAGCGACAACAACAATAGTAACAGTAATAGTGATAGCAGTATTTTGTAGCAAGTGTGAAAGTAGCAGCAGCAGTAGTAACTTAGCAGAAACAATATAAGATAAATTTGTAGGCATTGGATCGGTGACTTGTTGGTTGATATTCATCATGTGACAACTATAACCTAGGGCGATACGACACTAGCTCCAGTTCATCGATATAATGTAGGCATGTATTCCATAAATATTCATACGTGCTTTATTAAAAGAACTTGCATGGCATCTTTTTCCTACCCTCTCGTGGCAGCGGCGTCCATATTGGAAACTAAGGGATATTAAGGCCTTCTTTTAATAGAGAACCAGAAGAAAGCATTAACACATAGTGAATACATGAACTCCTCAAACTACGGTCATCATCGAGAGTGGGCCCGGTTGAAGTCACTCCGGGGTTGTCGGATAATAACCGTAGTAGGTGACTATAACTTACAAGATCGGATTTGAAACATGGATATAATGATGAATTCATAAACAGTTTAGATCTTAGTTCATGGCAACCAAGCCCAAAGTGACAAACATTAAGCATAGCAAAGTCATAGCAACATCAATCTAAGAACATTGTGGATACTAGGGATCAGGCCCTAACAAAACTAACTCGATTACATGGTGAATCTCATCCAACTCCTCACTGACCAGCGAGCCTACGAAGGAATTACTCACTCCCGGTGGGGAGCATCATGGAATTGGCGATGGAGATGGGTTGGTGATGACGAAGAACGAAGACCCCCCTCTCTGGAGCCCCAAACGGACTCCAGATCTGCCCTCCCGGGGAACAACAGGGCTTGGCGGCGGCTTCATCTCATGGATCGCGATAATTCTTTCTCCCTTATTTTTTTCCTAGAAATATGCGATTTTATAGTATCAGGGGGTCGTCTGCAGGGCCACCAGGTGGGTATAACCCACCTGGGCACGCCAGGAGAGGGGAGCGCGCCGTGGTGGGTGGTGCCCACCCAGGTGTCCCTCTCCTGCAGGTTTTGGCTCCAGAAATTCTTATTATTGATATAAAAAAATCCTCGCAAAGTTTCATTCCATTCCAAGAACTTTTATTTCTGCACAAAAACAACACCAGGGTAGTTCTGTTGAAAACAACGTCATTCCGAGGTTAGTTTCATTCAAATCATGCAAATTAGAGTCCAAAACAAGAGGAAAAGCATGAGAAAAAGTCGATACATTGGAGATGTATCAGGGTTTATGTCATATTTCTTGAGTTTATCCCTCTACATCATATGTCATCTTACTTAAAGCATTGCTCTATTCTTATGAACTTAATACTCTAGATGCATGCAGGAGTCGATCGATGTGTTAAGTAATAGTAGTAGATGCATAATCGTTTTGGTCTACTTATCACGGACGTGATGCCTATATTCATGATCATTGCCTTAGATATCGTCATAATTATGCGTTTTTCTATGAATTGCTCAACAATAATTTGTTTATCCACTATATGTTTACGTCCAAGAGAGAAGCCTCTAGTGAAACCTATGGCCCCCGGGTCTATTTTCCACCATATATTTTCAGATCTATAAACCAAAAAACCCCAAAATACCTTGCTGCAATTTATTTATATTTACTATAGTTTGCTCTTTTATTTATCTTTTATACCTATCTCTATTAGATCTCACTCTTGTTCGTGACCGTGAAGGGATTGCCAACCCTTTTTCGTGTTGTGTGCAAGTGTCGGTTAGTTTGTGCTGGTGCATATATTGGAGACTTGCTTGTGCCTCCTACTGGATTGATACCTTGGTTCTTAACTGAGGGAAATACTTGTCTCTACTTTGCTGCACCACCCTTTCCTCTTCAAGGGAAAAATCAACGCAAGCTCAAGAAGTAGCAGCCAATACAAGATTAATATGGAACCTGATGCAAAACCCATTATCACCAACGATGTTTGAATCCTAAGATGAAAGAAGTGAGACGTGAGCAAACTAATCTTGTCTTGAATTGGGAGAAGTGCCACTTTATGGTTAATGAAGGTATTGTCTTGGGACATAAAATTTCTAAACGAGGTATTGAGGTAGATAAAGCTACTGTTGATGCAATTGAGAAAATGCCATGTCCTAAAGATATTAAAGGTATTCATAGTTTACTTGGTCAAGATGTTTCTATAGGAGGTTTATTAAAGACTTATCTAAAATTTCTAGGCCTCTTACAAATCTTTTACGAAAGGATGTTCATTTGTTTTCGATGATGGTTGTGTAGAAGCCTTTGAAACACTTAAGAAAGCCTTAACTTCTGCACCTATTGTTCAACCACCTGAATGGAACTTGCCTTTTGAAATTATGTGTGATGCTAGTGATTATGATGTTGGTGTTGTTCTAGGACAAAGAGTTGATAAGAAATTAAATGTTATTCATTATGCTAGCAAAACTCTAGACGGTGCCCAAAAGAAATTATGCTACTAGTGAAAAAGAATTTTTAGCTGTTGGTTTGCTTGTGACAAATTCAGATCTTATATTGTTGATTCCAAAGTAATTGTTCACACTGATCATGTTGCTATAAAATATCTTATGGAAAAGAAAGATGCCAAACCTAGACTCATTAGGTGGCTTCTCTTGCTACAAGAATTTGACTTACATATTATTGATAGAAAAGGAGCTGAGAACCCCGTAGCAGATGACTTGTCTAGGTTAGAAAATATTCGTGATGACGCACTACCTGCTGATGATGGCTTTCTTGATGAACAACTAGCTGTAATAAATCTTTCTCATAACACTCCTTGGTATGCTGACTATGCTAATTACATTGTTGGTAAATACATACCACCTAGTTTCACATACCAACAAAATAAAAGATCTTCTATGATTTAAGACATTACTTTTGGGATGACCCACATCTTTATAAAGAAGGAGTAGATGGTATTATTAGATGTTGTGTACCTGAGCATGAGCAGGAACAAATCCTACGGAAATGTAACTCCGAAGCTTATGGAGAGTGTCATGCGGGAGATAGAACTGCTCACAAGGTATTGCAATATGGATTTTATTGGCATACTCTCTTCAAGGATGTCCGTAAGTTTGTTTTATCTTGTGATGAATGTCAAAGGATAGGTAATATTGGTAAGCGTTAGGAAATGACTATGAATTATTCCCGTGTTGTTGAACCATTTGATGTTTGGGGTTTTGATTATATGGGACCTTTTCCTTCCTCTAATGGATATACACATATTTTGGTTTCTGTTGATTATGTTACTAAGAGGGTCGAAGCTATTCCATCCAGTAGTGCTGATCATAACACTTCCGCTAAAATGCTTCAAGAAATTATTTTCCCAAGGTTTGGAGTCCCTAGATATTTAATGACTGATGGTGGTTCACACTTTATTCATGGTGCTTTCCATAAAATGCTTGCTAAATATGATGTTAATCATAGAATTGCATCACCCTATCATCCTCAATCTAGTGGTCAAGTTGAATTTAGCAATAGAGAAATGAAACTAATATTACAAAAGACTGCCAATAGATCCCGAAAGAATTGGACTAAGAAATTGGATGATGCACTTTGGGCCTATAGGACAACTTATAAAAATCCTATGGGTATGTCCTTATAAAATGGTTTATGGAAAAGCTTGTCATTTACATCTTGAGTTAGAACATGAAGCATACTGGGCAATTAAAGAACTTAATTATGACTTCAAGCTTGTCAGTGAAAAGAGGTTACTTGATATTAGCTTACTGGAAGAATGGAGAAACCAAGCTTATGAAAATACCAAATAGTTTAAAGAAAGAGTTAAAAGATGGCATGATAAAAGAATCCAAAAGTGGGAATTCAAAGTGAGTGAACATGTTCTTTTGTACAACTCTCGTTTTAGATTCTTTGCAGGAAAACTTCTTTGCAAATAGGAAGGACCATATATTATCGAAGAGGTTTATCGCTCTGGAGCTATTAAAATTAATAATGCCAAAGGTACTAATCCGAGGGTGGGCAACTGGGAAAAGAATTAAGTACTATATCTCAGGTATGCCTATTAATGTTGAAAGCAATATTATTTAAACCATACACCAGAGGAACACATAAAAGAAACCTTCTAGAACACTCTAGAATCATAAACATAGGAGGTACGTGATACGGTAAGTAAACGGACTCCAAAAATCCACAAAAATATTTTGTCTGTTTTGGAATTGTTTTTTGAGGAAAATAATAAACAACCGAAAAGGCAACCGAGGAGAGCACAAGACACCAGGACGCGCCTGCCTTGCCTGGCCCGCTCTGATGAATCCTCGTTTGGGGAGATGGTGTGATTTGGATCTGAGGATCCCCATCTCTTTAACAGACTATTTACTTACATGGTCAGGGTGGCAAATGTAAAAATTCCCCGGCTTCTCGCATTCGCTCGACACATGGAGACTGATATTATTGATATACAGAAGTTGATGAGTGCAACATTAAATGGGAAGACGAACACTTCTCGTCGCCACAGGTGCTCTGGAGAATTTGGAGAAGGAACCCGCCTTGCAATGCGGAAGACAATCTGTGCGCCAGACTCATCGTCATTGAAGCCTGGTCCAGGGGATACTGAGGGAGTCCTGGATTAGGGGGGTCCTCGGACAGTCGGACTATATGCTTATGTCGGACTGTTCGACTATGAAGATACAAGATTGAAGACTTCGTCCCGTGTTCGGGTGGGACTCTCCTTTGCATGGAAGGCAAGCTTGGCAATTCGGATATGTAGATTCCCTTCTCTGTTACCGACTCTGTGTAACCCTAGCCCCCTCCGGTGTCTATATAAACCAGAGGATTTATTCCATAGGACGACAACAATCATAATCATAGGCTAGCTTCTAGGGTTTAGCCTCTACGATCTCATGGTAGATCAACTCTTGTGATACTCATATCATCAAGATCAATCAAGTAGGAAGTAGGGTATTACCTGCATAGAGAGGGCCCGAACCTGGGTAAACATCGTGTCCCCCACCTCCTGTTACCATTAGCCTTAGACGCACAATTCGGGACCCCCTACCCAAGATCCGCCGGTTTTGACACCGACAGACACCGCATGCCTCATCTAAAAACTCGGGGGAGTTGGTCGACAGTATGGGAATCACTGGGTAACCTGAACTTTATTATCTAAGCTAGGAGTAATGGGGAGACTGGCAGGGGTTGGCGGCGGTATCAGCGGCGGCCACTGATGGGGTTGTGTACCTAGGGTAGGATCATGGACCTGATCCAAGTAACTTACCCTAGGACATCCTTAGAAGAGGTCGCCTTCCAGTCGACCAATGAGGATTCACTCGACTGGCCTGAAGGACTCGACCACGAAGACTCACTCGACCACCAGGAGGTCAAGAGGCACTCTGCACTGCAACGGCCTGTAATCAAGTAGACTTTATGATAGTAAAGGCACTTTATGTGGGGCGTTACCAGTAACGCCCCAGACTTAACTCACCTTAAACCCTCTCCTGCGTGGGCTGGCTAGGGTCCTGGCGCACTCTATATAAGCCACCCTCCTCCACAGGCAGAGGGGTTCGGCACCTTGTAATTCATACATTCATAATCCACTCGACCGCCTCCGGGCTCCGAGACGTAGGGCTGTTACTTCTTCCGAGAAGGGCCTGAACTCGTACATCCTTTGTGCTTACAACCTCTCCATAGCTAGGACCTTGCCTCTCCATACCTACCCCCCACTCTACTGTCAGGCTTAGAACCACGACAGTTGGCGCCCACCGTGGGGCCGGTGTTTTAGCGATTTTGTGGAGAAGTTGCGATTCTTCCGAGTACTCTCATCATGGTGTCTGCTGGAGTTTTGGTCAAGGGTCAAGAGATCCGTCTCGGCACTCTCACCTTCATCGCCGACGACTCCGCATGGCTCCAGGAGGCTCCACTCGACGTAGACGCGCTCCCCGTCCGCGGTGCGACGCATTTTCGCGCATGTGTCCGCGGCGTTCTGCTGCGGCAACCGTCGACCCAGTATCGGTCGGCTCCTCCATCGTCCACCCTCCCGGTCTCCCGCCAGCGCAAGCGCTCAGGCCGGTCGAGGCTTCAGCGATGGGTGAGTCACGCGGTGGCTCGCCAATCGGCCACTACACAAGTTGCGGCAATCGAGCCCAACGAATCTCTCTACGGCTTGTTCGATCAGTCGACTGGCTCCGGAGAGACTGCATCCGAGTGCGGAAGCAGTGATCCAGCGGCGGAAATCTTGATGGTCGACGGGCCCCACAGCCCTCCTGGCTTCGCCCGTGGTGGTGGAGCAGGTGACGGCGGCGACCCTGCACGAGACTACGAAGAGTACCAGCCCGAGCCACTCGACTCTCTGCAAAGAGAAGAGCTTCGCCGCAGGAACGAGGATCCCCTGCGTATTCCCATCGCAGGAGAAACCCCCGAGGCTCGTGCCTTGGAGGAGGCGCGTCTGGCCAATTTGGCCGAGCGCACTCGACTGGAGAACCTTCAGCGAGCACTCGACGAGCGCGCGCGGCAACGAGTTCCCGACACCAGTCGACGTCAACTCTTCCCGCCGACTCAGGTATATCGAACCCCAATTCAGAATTTAGCAGCTGCGACCCGTATAGCAGAGTCCATTCAGCCTTCGCAGTCGGAAGCTGGCAGAGGTTTGCTGCAGATCAGGGATCTGCTCCGGGCAGCAGGAGATCAGAATTCAGCCGTGTCTCAGTCGCGCAACAGAATTCACAGTCGATCTGTCACTGTGAATACGGTTCAGTCGGCTCACAGCCCCAGATCGCCTCCGCGGCGCGAAGGGCGTGAGAATCGGCGAGATCAATATGGCGACAGACTCGACCGAGATGATAGGCGTCGAGTGCCCTATTCCCCTCCGAGGGGTGGGTCTTACGCTCCTCGGCAGCCAGATGATAGGCGTCAGTACAGTACAGGGCGTAGGGTTCCAGTTGACCCCAGAGAGCCAGGCTTCGACGCGCGATCCATTATCGTGCAAGGGTTGGTCGACCGGAACAGAGCCCATCGAGGCGCACTCGACAGAGATGTACCCACGAGCAGTCGAGTACATGTTTCTGGTCCTGAATGTTTCAGCAGAGCTATCAGAGCCGCAGTTATCCCCCCCAATTTCAGGTTGGCAACAGGAGTCAGCAAGTTCACTGGTGAGTCTAAGCCTGAAACTTGGCTTGAAGACTACCGAGTGGCAGTTCAGATCGGTGGTGGGAACGACGAGGTGGCCATGAAGCATTTGCCCCTCATGTTGGAAGGTTCTGCCAGGGCATGGTTGACTCAATTACCTCCTAGCAGCATTTACACTTGGGAAGATCTGTCCCGAGTGTTCGTCAGAACGTTTGAAGGGACTTGCAAGCGACCAGCGGGATTGACAGAGTTGCAAGTCTGCGTGCAGAAAACTAATGAGACTCTCAGAGAGTATATTCAGAGGTGGATCACTTTGCACCACACTGTGGAAAATGTCTCTGATCATCAGGCAGTATGCGCCTTCAAAGACGGCGTCAAGAACAGAGAACTGAGTTTGAAATTTGGTCGAACCGGTGACATGACCTTGAGTCGGATGATGGAGATTGCTACCAAGTACGCCAACGGCGAAGAAGAAGACCGACTCCGAAGCGGCAAGCACAAGCCGAGTCAGTCGGAAAAAGGAAACACCAGTCGGAAACAGAAGCGGAAGGCTGAACCGGCAGCTCCTGGAGAGGCTCTGGCCGTGACTCAAGGAAAGTTTAAGGGGAAACCAAAAGGATCCTGGAACCCCAAGAAGGTAAAGGATAAAGAAGGGAACGACGTGATGGATATGCCGTGTCACATTCACACGAAGAAAGATGAAGAGGGGAATATCATTTACCCAAAGCACACCACTCGCCAATGTCGACTCCTGATCCAGCAGTTTCAGGGAAAACAGTCTAAGGACAAGGAGAAGGAGTCGGACAAGGCCGAAGACAAAGAGGACAGTGAGGGAGGATATCCGCATATCAACTCCACTCTGATGATCTTTGCAGATGTGGAAAGCAGAAGTCGACTGAAAGTGATTAACCGAGAGGTGAACATGGTTGCCCCAGCAAAGGCAAATTATCTGAAGTGGTCTCAAACACCCATCACATTCGACCAATCTGATCACCCGACTCATATTGCCACCCCCGGGAGGCAAGCTTTGGTGGTCGATCCAGTTGTCGAAGGCACTCGACTGACAAAGGTGCTGATGGATGGTGGAAGTGGGCTGAACTTATTGTATGCAGACACATTGAAAGGTATGGGCATTCCGATGTCCCGACTGAGCACTAGTAACATGAGCTTCCATGGAGTTATACCAGGGAAGAAGGCCGAGTCACTCGGCCAGATAGCTTTGGACGTAGTGTTTGGTGATTCGAAGCATTTTCGCAAAGAAAAGTTGACGTTTGAGGTCGTGGATTTTCAAAGTGCATATCATGCCATTTTGGGGAGACCAGCCTATGCACGGTTCATGGCTCGACCATGTTACGTGTACCTCAAATTGAAGATGCCCGGTCCCAAAGGTGTGATCACTGTCACCGGTGATAGGAAAAAGGCAGAGGAGTGCTTTCAGAAGGGCTCCAAGATTGCCGATTCCCAAGTGACAGCGGTCGAGTTCGAAGAATACAAGCAAAACGCAGATCCGAGTGACTTGCTGCGATCCAAGAAGCCCGCCACAGAGTCTGCATTCCAGTCGTCCGGTGAGACGAAGCCTGTTCACATTCACCCGACCGACCCCGAAGCAGCTCCGACCCGCATCTCCACAACACTCGACCCAAAATAGGAAGAAGCGCTCATCCAGTTCCTCCGTGAGAACTGGGACATTTTTGCATGGAAGCCCGCTGACATGCCAGGTGTTCCCAGGGGACTGGCTGAGCATCGCCTAAGAGTCGACTCGTCTGCAAAACCAGTCAAAGAGCATCTTCGGCGGTCCGCCGTCCAGAAGAGAAAGGCCATCGGTGAAGAAGTGGCTCGACTGTTGGCGGCAGGATTTATCCGAGAGATATACCACTCCGAGTGGCTCGCTAATGTCGTCATGGTTCCTAAGAAGGACAAGTCGCTCCGAATGTGCATTGATTTCAAGCACATCAACCGGGCCTGCCCGAAAGATCACTTTCCTCTCCCTCGCATAGATCAAATTGTTGACTCGACCGCGGGATGCGAGAGGTTGTCTTTTTTAGATGCTTACTCCGGGTACCACCAGATCCGTCTGTACGGGCCCGATGAGGTAAAAACAGCTTTCATCACTCCATTCGGGTGCTTCTGCTATATCACCATGCCATTCGGCCTCAAGAATGCCGGAGCCACATTTATGCGAATGATTCAGAAGTGTCTACTCACCCAAATCAGTCGGAATGTGGAAGCTTATATGGATGATATTGTTGTCAAGTCACGAAAAGGTTCCGACCTGCTCGCTGACCTCGCCGAAACATTTGCCAACCTCAGAAGGTATGATATCAAGCTCAATCCATCAAAGTGCACATTTGGAGTTCCTGGTGGCAAGTTACTCGGTTTTCTCGTTTCCGAACGGGGAATCGACGCTAACCCAGAGAAGATTGGCACTATTCTCCGAATGAAACGCCCTGTGCGAGTGCACGATGTCCAGAAGCTTACTGGATGCTTGGCCGCATTAAGTCGATTCATCTCACGACTCGGTGAAAAGGCACTGCCTCTTTACCGACTGATGAAGAAGGCTGACAAGTTCGAGTGGACTCCAGAAGCTGATGCAGCGTTTGCCGAGCTAAAAGCTCTGCTCTCCACCCAGCCGGTGCTTGCTGCTCCAATCAGCAAAGAGCCTCTGTTGCTCTACATCGCAGCCACAGGACAAGTCGTCAGTACTGTGCTAACGGTCGAGCGGGAAGAAGAAGGAAAAGCTCTCAAAGTTCAGCGCCCAGTGTATTATTTGTCTGAAGTCTTGACTCCATCCAAGCAGAGATATCCTCATTATCAGAAGCTTGTGTATGGAATATACATGACCACAAAGAAGGTTGCTCATTATTTCTCTGACCATTCCATCACAGTCGTCAGCGACGCTCCACTATCAGAGATTTTGCACAACAGAGATGCAACTGGTCGAGTGGCCAAATGGGCGATTGAACTTCTTCCCCTTGATATCAAGTTTGAGGCAAAGAAAGCCATTAAGTCCCAGGCGATAGCAGATTTCCTCGCCGAGTGGATTGAACAACAGCAGCCGACTGAAGTTCACTCGGAGCATTGGACCATGTTTTTCGATGGCTCTAAGATGTTGAATGGTTCCGGTGCTGGGGTTGTCCTGGTTTCCCCCAGAGGAGATAAGCTCAGATATGTGCTCCAGATTCACTTTGATTCCTCCAACAATGAGGCAGAATATGAGGCCCTCCTATATGGGTTGCGCATGGCCATTTCACTCGGCGTCCGTCGCCTAATGGTCTATGGCGACTCGGATTTAGTGGTCAATCAGGTGATGAAAGAGTGGGACGTGAGAAGCCCAGCCATGACTGGATACTGCAGTGCAGTGAGGAAGCTGGAGAAGAAGTTCGAGGGGTTGGAGCTCCATCATATACCCCGACTGAAAAATCAAGCAGCTGATGATCTAGCAAAGATAGGTTCCAAGAGAGAAGCCATTCCGAGTGGTGTGTTCTTGGAGCATATACACACTCCGTCAGTCAAAGAAGATCCTTTCACCGAAGAAACTCCGCAGCCCAAGAGCGCCACAGATCCGACTGAAGTTGAAGTCCCAGCGGTGGTCGACTTGATCATGGAGGTTTTGGTGGTCATTCCCGACTGGACGATTCCGTATGTCGCATATATCTTGAGGAAAGAGCTTCCGGAGGATGAGGAAGAGGCTCGACAGATCGTCCGTCGATCTAAGGCCTTTACCGTAATCAAAGGACAATTATACAGAGAAAGCGCGACTGGAGTCGGTCAGAAGTGCATAACACCAGAAGAAGGTCGACTCATCCTCAATGATATTCACTCGGGGACCTGTGGTCATCATGCGTCCTCTCGGACCATCGTGGCCAAAGCATACCGAGCCGGATTTTACTGGCCCAAGGCGAATGAGATGGCAAAAGAGATAGTAGATAAGTGCGAGGGATGTCAGTTCTACTCGAATATGTCGCACAAGCCTGCGTCAGCTTTGAAGACCATCCCACTCGTCTGGCCTTTTGCAGTTTGGGGGCTGGACATGATCGGTCCTTTGAGAACAGGACGAAGTGGCTTCACGCATGTACTGGTGGCAGTCGACAAGTTCACCAAGTGGATCGAGGCTAAACCAATCAAGAGCCTTGACACCGGTACTGCTGTTAGCTTCATCAGGGAACTAATATTCAGATATGGAGTCCCGCACAGCATCATTACGGATAATGGGTCGAACTTTGACTCAGAGGAATTCAGAGCTTTCTGCGACTCCCAGGGCACACGGGTCGACTACGCATCAGTCGCCCATCCGCAGTCGAATGGACAAGCAGAGCGAGCTAATGGACTGATTCTCAAGGGACTGAAGCCTCGACTGATGCGTGATCTCAAACACGCGGCTGGAGCTTGGGTCGACGAACTTCCATCTGTACTCTGGGGACTGCGGACCACGCCTAATCGGTCGACCGGAAGAACTCCATTCTTCTTGGTCTATGGAGCTGAAGCAGTCTTGCCGAGTGATCTTCTCCACAATGCTCCTCGAGTTGAAATCTACAACGAAGCAGAAGCTGAACAAGCGCGGCAGGACGCAGTCGACCTTTTAGAGGAAGAAAGGGAGATGGCTCTGATCCGATCGACCATCTACCAACAAGTTCTGCGCCGTTTCCACGCCCGAAATGTGAGAGGTCGAGCCTTCCAGGAAGGGGATTTGGTTCTCCGAGTGGATCAGCACAAACCACACAAGCTTGCTCCTTCTTGGGAAGGCCCCTTCATCGTCACCAAGGTTCTCCACAACGGGGCGTACCGTCTTTACAACGTCGAGCATAATATCGACGAGCCCCGAGCTTGGAACGCGGAGCTACTCCGCCCATTTTACACTTAAGTTTTATCACTCGGATGAGTTGCAATAAAGTACTTTTGTAGTTCATGGACCTCAAAATAATAGTGTCATAGTTCCTCCACAATATCTGTCACTTTTTATTTTTATTTTCCAATAAAATTCCCCTCAGTGGGTGACTTAGTTGCGAATCCGTTTCGCCTAAGTTTGTAAAAATCCTACCGAGTGGTGAGCCAGACTCCCACTCAGAGGCTTAGCTGCGAATCCGTTTCGCCTAAGTTATAAAAATCCTACCGAGTGAAGAGCAACCCTCCCACTCGAAGGCTTAGCTGCGAATCCGTTTCGCCTAAGTTATCAAAATCCTACCGAGTGGTAAGCCAGCCTTCCACTCGGAGGCTTAGCTGCAGCCATGTGCTCGTCTAAGTTATCAAAATCCTACCGAGTGGTAAGCCAGCCTTCCACTCGGAGGCTTAGCTGCAGCCTTGTGCTCGCCTATGTTATCAAAATCCTGCCTAGTGAAGAGCAATCCTCTCACTCGGAGGCTTAGCTGCAGCCTCGTGCTCGCCTAAGTTATCAAAATCCTGCCGAGTGAAGAGCAATCCTCATACTCGGGGGCTTAGCTGCAGCCATGTGCTCGTCTAAGTTATCAAAATCCTACCGAGTGGTAAGCCAGCCTTCCACTCGGAGGCTTAGCTGCAGCCTCGTGCTCGCCTAAGTTATAAAAATCCTACCGAGTGAAGAGCAACCCTCTCACTCGGGGGCTTAGCTGCAGTCCAAGCACTCGCCTAAGTTGTGAAAATCCTACCGAGTGAAGAGCAATCCTCTCACTCGGAGGCTTAGCTGCAGCCTTGTGCTCGCCTAAGTTATCAAAATCCTACCGAGTGGTAAGCCAGCCTTCCACTCGGAGGCTTAGCTGCAGCCTCGTGCTCGCCTAAGTTATAAAAATCCTACCGAGTGAAGAGCAACCCTCTCACTCGGGGGCTTAGCTGCAGTCCTAGCACTCGCCTAAGTTGTGAAAATCCTACCGAGTGAAGAGCAATCCTCTCACTCGGAGGCTTAGCTGCAGCCTCGTGCTCGCCTAAGTTATCAAAATCCTACCGAGTGGTAAGCCAGCCTTCCACTCGGAGGCTTAGCTGCAGCCTCGTGCTCGCCTAAGTTATAAAAATCCTACCGAGTGAAGAGCAACCCTCTCACTCGGGGGCTTAGCTGCAGTCCAAGCACTCGCCTAAGTTGTGAAAATCCTACCGAGTGGAGAGCAACCCTCTCACTCGGGGGCTTAGCTGCAGCCCTGTGCTCGCCTAAGTTATAAAAATCCTACCGAGTGAAGAGCAACCCTCTCACTCGGGGGCTTAGCTGCAGTCCAAGCACTCGCCTAAGTTGTGAAAATCCTACCGAGTGAAGAGCAACCCTCTCACTCGGGGGCTTAGCTGCAGCCCTGTGCTCGCCTAAGTTACAAAAATCCTACCGAGTGAAGAGCAACCCTCTCACTCGGGGGCTTAGCTGCAGTCCAAGCGCTCGCCTAAGGTATAAAAACCCTGCCAAGTGGAGAGCAACCCTCTCATTCGGAGGGCTTAGCTGCAGCCCAGTGCTCGTCTAAGTGGACTAAAGAATAAGTCGATTGCAGCACAGGCACCTTGCTTTGAACCTGCAAAAGACATTCCGAGCCGAAGGCAATCGTATTCAAGCACCAAATCCAAGTTTGAATCGACATCTAAAGGAACCGAAAGTGCTCAGGCGTCAAGCCTGTTAAGGTTTGTCGGTTACAATTTCACTCGGCATACCGAGGCAAATTTAAAGCGTCGAGCCAGAAGAAGTTTTTTACCCCTCCTGTGGAGGGCTGGAAGGTGCAACAAATTCATCAAGGTCAATCCCGTCGGCGATCCGAGTGGCAGCTGCAAGGAAAGTTTCCATAAAGGATCTGAAGTCGTGCTTCTTGGTATTGGCCACCCGAAGGGCCGCCAGCTTCTCTTCTCGCGCATCTTTGCAGTGGACTCGGGCCAGACACAGAGCGACATCTGCACCACACCGAGCCGAGGACTTCTTCCACTCCTGCACTCGACCAGGGATCGTGTTCAAGCGGGCCATCAGCGACTCAAGGTCATTCTGAAGTGTCTCCTCAGGCCAGAGCGTCGAGTCGATGCGAGATGTGGCGGCCTTCAGCCTTGCGAGATAGTCCACGACAGCTGCAACACGAGACTCCAGTCGGAAAACATCCATGGCAACTTCGTCGTTCACCGGAGAATTGACGGGGTCAAGGTTTGGCTCCAGTCGGCTGGTTTCTTCTTCAAAGTTTTGACAAAATTCTGCAAGGGTGATCACTAAGTCAAGGAGATAGTCGAATGGAAAAAGCCACAATTGGAAATATTTGCCAAACATGGAGGTCTACCTTCAAGCATAAGGAACAACTTCTTGGCAAGGCCACTCAGGAAGGCCTCCAGTTCAGTTTTCTTCTCAGTCAATTTGCTGACTTGGTCGGTCAGGGCAGCTTTGTCAGTTTTCAGTCGACTGACCTCCTTGTTGGCAATCCCAAGAGCAGCTTTCAGATTGGTATTGTCTTGTTCGAGCTTGGTGACTGAAGCTAACTTCTCGTCAGCAAGCTTGATCTTCTCAGCTAGCTCAAGGTCTTTCTTCTGCTGGGCCTCCCTTACCTTACCTGCAAGTTACAGCAAGATCAGATGCTGAAACAAGCAAGGGGAAAAGCAGTCGTCAGGGTCTCACCAAACATACCTTCGGTCTCCTCCTTTGCCTTTGTCAGCTTCTCCTGAACCAGCTTCAAGCTCAGCTCGACTTGAGTATGTTTTTGTTCCAGCTCTGAGTAGCGAGCCACAAGATCACAGGAGTTCTGTGAAGAACCAATCGACTAAATGTCAAATATAATTCACTTCCGAGTGAAAAAGGGATAAACACACGTTTCTAAGACTACAGCCAAATACAAGCATTCGACCGTAGTCTCGGGGACTACACCCAGTGGGTGCACTCAGCGTGCCCCCACTAATCCTGTTGAAGACAAAGTCGACCAGTCGACCTCAAAAAAAAAAGAGAGATGCATTCTCTAAGACTGTGATCAACTGCAAGCAGTCGACCACAGTCTCGGGGACTACACCCAGTGGGTGCACTCAGCGTGCCCCCACCGGTTTGTGAAATCCAGTCGACATAGTCGACTGAAAGAAAAATTGACGTCATAAAGCCTAAAGCCGACTGCCAGCAGTCGACCTTAGCCTTGGGGACTACACCCAGTGGGTGCACTCAGCGTGCCCCCACCGGTTTGTGAAGTCCAGTCGACCAGTCGACTGACAGAAAGATTGACATCATAAAGCCTAAGGCCGACTGCCAGCAGTCGACCTTAGCCTTGGGGACTACACCCAGCGGGTGCACTCAGCGTGCCCCCGCTAACACGGAGTTTATTCGACACACCCAGTGGGTGACTAATATAAATTCCGGAAAAGAAAAGTTTTTGGTAGCATATCCAACAGAACAAACAGCGGTCGACTGACCTGGACATTGCTTTGGAGGGCAGAACTGGCGTCATAAGCTGCCTGGCTCGCGTCCCGGATGGTCTTCAGCTGCTCCATCATGAGTCCCGCCTGGCGTATTGCCTCCTTCGCTGCGCCAGCTTGGTCCTCTGGGACGTGGTGCGTCGTAAAGAGGGAGGGCTGCTGAGCACTCGTCAGTGGATTTGCGAAGGACACCGTGTGTCGAGTGGTGTTCCCTTCCTCCACAGTCAGAATCTCAGGCGCCGTCACATCCTGAGGTACCTTACTGGCGGACGCTTTCCGACTCCTCCTGCGTGTCAGTGGTTCTTCATCCTCGTCGTCGTCAGGGAGATTGATAACAGTGTTGGGTGGAGCTGCGGAGAAGGATCAGGATCAGAGATCGCGAGTCAGTCGACTAAGAACGGTGTTAAGAACACAGTACCTGGATTCGAAGTTGCTGCATCCTCCATCTCGTGGTCATCAGCCCGGGCCGAGGTCTCAGAAGTAGCAGCACTGCAACTCCAAAGGATCAGTCGACTAACTTCAGCGTCGACCAGAGATAAAGTTCGCACAGAATAAGAAAATATGAGCAGCACAATTACCCTGATATGGTGGGGATGGACACCTTCATCTTCGGCAGGAGCTTGGTCGGCTTTGGCGGAGCCCCCCTAGGCTGCTTCGGCGCCTTTTCAGTCGGCGCTGGAGAAGTGGTCCTAGGGCGCTTGGTCGACTGCGTCGCAACCCCCTTGCCACGTTCAGTCGAAGGGTCGTGGACGAGCTTCGACCGCCTTTCCGAGCGCGGTGGCACGACCTCCTCCTCTTCCTCCTCGTCTTCGGCGTCATCATCATCGCCGTCGTCATCATCATCGTCGTCGTCGTCCCCTGCAACGTCCGAGTCCCATTCCTCCTCGTCCTGGCTCTCGCCCCCACTCGCCTCACCCTCCTCAGTCGGAGTTTGTGCCCCATTGGGCATCGAGTACAGCTCGGTGAGGGCCTAGCAGATATCAAGACAATGATCAGTCGACCAGTCGGCAGAGTAAACAGAGATGAATGCGACAAGAATGCAGTGGAGAGCAGGGCAAGTGTACCTTATTTGGATCACTGTTGTGGTCGAGTGGAGGAATCCTTCTGGCTCCGCGTGGGTTGTCCTTGTTTCCGGTGACGGCTACCATCCATCTTTCCAGAGTGACATCGTCGACTGCTTCTGGATGGACTCTAGTCTCGTCTTCGGTCCCACAGTACAACCACATGCAGTGGCTCCGGAACTGGAGAGGCTGGATGCGACGCCTGAGGAAAACCTCCAGGAGGTCCATGCCCGTCACTCCCTCCCGAACCAACTGCACCACGCGCTCCATCAACATCTTCACGTCAGCTTTCTCCTCCGGAATCAGCTTCAGAGGGGAAGGCTTGCTCACTCGGTCCATGGTGAACGGAGGGAGTCCACTCGACTGCCCTGGCGTCGACTGGACCTGGCAGTAGAACCAAGTCGACTGCCAGCCTCTGACGGACTCGGGAAAGGTCATGGGCGGGAAGGTGCTCTTATTCCTCACCTGAATCCCCAGGCCTCCGCACATTTGGACGACTCGGGTTCTCTCATCACCTGGGCTCGCCTTCTTCACGGTCTGAGATCGACACGTGAATATATGTTTGAACAAACCCCAGTGCGGTCGACAGCCCAAGAAACCCTCACACATGGACACGAACGCGGCAAGATAGGCAATGGAGTTTGGGGTAAAGTGGTGGAGCTGCGCTCCGAAGAAGTTCAAAAAGCCACGAAAGAAAACACTCGGTGGCAAGGAAAACCCGCGATCAACATGGGTGGCCAAAAGCACACACTCACCCTCTTCTGGCTGGGGCTGCCACTCCTTCCCCGGAAGCCTCGCAGCTCCGTGGGGGATCAAGCCCTCGTTGGCCATGTCGAGGAGGTCATTCTCCGTGATGGTCGACTGGATCCAGTCTCCTTGGACCCAGCCCTTCGGCAGGCGGGATCTGGACGAGGACCCTCCGCGGCTGGTGGATCTTCCTTTCGCCTTCTCCGATGCCGACGCCTTCTTTGCGCGCTCCAGCGCCGCCGTCTTCTCCTTGGCCATGGTCGCCGGCGAGATGCGCAAAGGGAAGTGGTGCGGGGGCGAGAGCGAGCACGCTGAGCAGGGAGGAAGGAAGCAGAGAGAGGGGAAGAATGCTAAGGCGCAGCACAGAAATCCTCGCCGGGCACATTTATAAGGTCCCTTCCGAGTGGATGACAGGTGGGCCCGGGCGATCTAATCATATCTGGAACAGTTATGCAGGCGGGATACGTGGCGAAAAAGGCGGCGCGGAGATCGAGGCGTCCATGCCCCGTCCCATCCGAACGCCGCGGTCCGCCCCGCTTCGCGCGCGCCCCAAAATTTCGCATCCCGCGGAATCCGCGAGCAACAAATCAGTCTGTCAGGCGCGGTGTTTCCGGCGATCCGTCGCTCGGAGATCGTCGAAGCCTGAAAGATCACTCGACGCAAAAACAGAATGGATCAAGTTGACTGAAGGCAATTTGTTTCCTGTCGACAAAGGGATTCTTTGGTCCAGAACAGCGCACAACCGGAGCGCAAAGGTTAATCGGAAACGACATCAACTCCTTCTTCACTCGAAGCCTCGATCCATTCGGGGGCTAATGATGGGGTTGTGTACCTAGGGTAGGATCATGGACCTGATCCAAGTAACTTACCCTAGGACATCCTTAGAAGAGGTCGCCTTCCAGTCGACCAACGAGGATTCACTCGACTGGCCTGAAGGACTCGACCACGAAGACTCACTCGACCACCAGGAGGTCAAGAGGCACTCTGCACTGCAACGGCCTGTAATCAAGTAGACTTTATGATAGTAAAGGCACTTTATGTGGGGCGTTACCAGTAACGCCCCAGACTTAACTCACCTTAAACCCTCTCCTGCGTGGGCTGGCTAGGGTCCTGGCGCACTCTATATAAGCCACCCTCCTCCACAGGCAGAGGGATTCGGCACCTTGTAATTCATACATTCATAATCCACTCGACCGCCTCCGGGCTCCGAGACGTAGGGCTGTTACTTCTTCCGAGAAGGGCCTGAACTCGTACATCCTTTGTGCTTACAACCTCTCCATAGCTAGGACCTTGCCTCTCCATACCTACCCCCCACTCTACTGTCAGGCTTAGAACCACGACAGCCACGAGCTAGGGTTCGAGGGGGGTGAGGGGGCTGGGTGGGGGGGCTGTGGAGGAGGGGGGTGTTTGAGGATACGCCACTGCTACTGAAAATTTTAGTAATGGTGGGTGGAGATGGTGGTGGACGTGGGAGGGCGACAGTTCAAATGCCTCGACTACTGCAATTTTACTATAAGGTTGGTTCTAGAGGAGTGTGGGCGACAGTTGAAGTACGACACCTACTAAAATTTGGGTAAAGGAATTGATGCGGGGGGGGGGGGGGGAGTGCCCAAGATAGCGCACAGTCCGATAAGAATATGCGTGTATGATAAGAAGGAAAAGTGGCGGAACCGACAATTTTTGAAATGCTCAAGGCGGGTAGTTTGTTTTTATATTTCTAGCTAGCTGGTCTATCACACACAGTTCATCCTAATTTCTAAATAAACTACTCGCCTTTAGCTTGCGCAGGTGGTGCTTTTATAGCGCACTTGCATTGCACACGGTTAAGCCAGTACCTCCACCCTTTGCTCGCGCTTGTGCAATCGTGGTGATTTTACAGCACTCTTGCATCGCACACGGTTGAGTCAATACCTCCACCTTTGCTCACGCTTGCGCAGTCATCATGATTCACTGCGCACTGGCATCGCACATGGTTAAGACTTTATACCCGTGTCCGTTGAGCGTGATTGGAGTCTTTGCAGCAAAAAAAACTGTTAGAGAGGGTCAGAAAACAGCCACACCAGCATGTGGCCCAAATATATATGAGTGAAAAGGGTGGTCTGTGATGTTCAAAATTCCGATGCACAAGTTTGACCGCATGGGCCCACGGTTGGGCGCGTCGTCAAAGATTGATGAGAGGGGCCAGAAGTCAAGAACCACCTGGAAGTGGCCAAATATATGTAGGAATATTGGGTGTGATGTTTAAAACTTTAAATACACAATCCACAACTTTGGTGGCACCTGCCTCGCAAACCCGAAAGCACCCTTGGATATATCTATAATGACATAATGTCGTAGCTAGCTTGGGTGCTTGACCTACCACCTCCCACTTCGTGTCAGCGGGGCGGATGCACGTAATAATACTTTGGTCATACATGCATGTCGTCCTGACCTACCATAAGACGGACCAGTGAATATATTATCCTTTACCGACAATGATAGGTCAGGGCAACATGCATGTATGACCAAACAATAGATTCACTTGTCCGTCTTATGGTAGGTCAAGGCTCTGCACATCTGGTCACCCTATGGGACCTACTCCCTCCTATCACATACATTTGTGCTTTTAGAAACTGTGTGCGATATTTACATGCCGGTGTGTTGCCGCCTAGCCTTTAATGAGCACTGACAGTGGTAGCGAGAAAATGATGGAAGAAGAGGTGGGAAACCGATGAGAGGAGTGGCAGGAAATGGTAGCCTGTTTAGAAAACTTAGTAGAGAAGGAAGCGTGAGCTAGCACGACGCGTGCTTACCCATGTACTACATGTGTTGTCGAAAGGGATGAGGATTGCCGTTCGATCTGGGAGCATCCAATAGTGCAGACGTATGATTCGTGGGGTTTGGGTCCTGGCCAATCAGAATGCATCACTCAGATCACGCGTGCAACGGGGGGGGGGGGGGGGGCATCAGCCACTGTTTGGTAGGCACACGGCTTTCCTGAGTGAACTGTGTGCTATTTCAAAACATTTCGTGAGAAGAATCTTAGTTTTTAAATCCCCGTAAATCCAAAACTCACACAAAAATCATGAAACTTGGCATGGTGTCACGACATGGCACATATATGTCGAGGAATTTTTTTCGTCCAATTTGGCGCAAGTTTTATTACAAGCCTCGTACAAATCGGAGCTTCTCTCAAAGAAGCCTCGTGGTTCCGATAGGGAAACTTGTCCCCCTTGTGGGCGAAATGAGAATCACTGCCTCTTTTCGCCTTGTATTTTCTCTACGAGCAACATGAACGACATGATATGTGTGCTGGAATTTAAACTTATTCAGGGTTCGTTTGGCCTTTTTATACACTAATTGAGTTTCCTAGGCATTTAATGTCCATATTTCAAATCTGAACTTCAAATACATGCTCTAGTGCACCAAAATGGCTAGAAAAATTATACATGTGTCCTTGGGTGCATGTTTAGGTCCCATGCCAGGAACGAGTTACAATCGTGCTGGCATCCTGGCTCGTCCTCAAACATTTGGAATCTCAGTTTTTAAATCCCCATAAATCCAAAACTCACCAGAAAGTCATCAAAGGTGGCATGGTGTCACGTCATGGAACATATATTTCATGGTAAAAACATTGCTAATTTGGGCCAAGCTTTATTACAAACCTCTTACAAATCGGAGCCTGTCGCAAGAACCCTCATGGTTTTGATAGGGAAACATGTTCCCTTGTGGGCGAAACGATACTCGCTCCCTCTTATAGCCTTGTATTTTCTTCTACACGCAACATGAAACAACAGGAGATTCACGCTGAACTTTGAAATTATTCAGGGTCCGTTTGACATGTTTATTCATTAATTCAATTTTTTGGGCATTTAATGTGCATAATTCAAATCTAAACTACAAATGCATGCTCTAGTGTACCAAAAGGGCTAGAAAAAGTACATGTGTCCATGGGGTGCATGTTTAGGTCCCATGGAATGAATGGGAATGAATTCAACTATCTCGCCATCCTGGCTTGGCCACAAACATTGTGAATCTCGGTTTTCAAATCTTTGTAAATCCAAAACTCGCTAGGAAATCATGAAACTTGGCATGGTGTCACTACATGGTACATATAATTGTCAAATTTGGGCGAAGCTATATTACAAGCCTCTTACAAACCGAAGCTTCTCGCAATCCTCGTGGTTCTGGTAGGGAAACATACCCCTCTTGTGGGCGAAATGATAATCGCTACCTCTTCTCGCCTTGAACTTTGTTTCTACAGGCAACATAGAATCACATGGGTTTCATGCTGAAATTTGAAACTGTTCAGGGTTTGTTTGGACATTGTATATATTAATTAAGTTTTCTAGGCATTTAATGTAGTCCATAATTCAAATTTGAACTACAAGCACATGCTCGAGTGAAGAAAATTGGGTGGCAAATCGTAGATGTGTCATTGAGTGCATGTTTAGGTCTCATTTAAGGATTGTGATGAATTACAAACTTATCGTGGTCCTGAAGCATTGGGAATCTCAGTTTTTAAATACCAGTAAATCGAAAACTCACCCAAAAAACATGAAACTTGGCATGGTTTCATGACATGGCACATATATGCCATGGTAAAAAATCATCCAGTTTGAGACAAGGCACACACATTAATAGCCAACGAAGTCCTTCTTGAAACAAATAGCTGACACGTTAATATAGCAAACGGTTGTTGTCGGTGTCAAAACCGGCGGATCTCGGGTAGGGGGTCTCGAACTGTGTGTCTAGGCGGATGGTAACAGGAGACAAGGGACAAGATGTTTTTACCCAGGTTCGGGCCCTCTCGATGGAGGTAAAACCCTACTCCTGCTTGATTAATATTGATGATATGGGTAGTACAAGAGTTGATCTACCACGAGATCAGAGAGGATAAACCCTAGAAGCTAGCCTATGGTATGATTGTTGTTCGTCCTACGGACTAAAACTCTCCGGTTTATATAGACACCGGAGAGGGCTAGGGTTACACAGAGTCGGTTACAATGGGAGGGGATCTTCATATCGTATCGCCAAGCTTGCCTTCCACGCCAAGGAAAGTCCCATCCGGACACGGGACGGAGTCTTCAATCTTGTATCTTCATAGTCCGGGAGTCCGGTCGAAGGTCATAGTCCGGCCATCCGGACACCCCCTAATCCAGGACTCCCTCAGTTGTATTATATGAACCGTGTCAAAATTTAACTATACTTGGTGGCGTGCGTGCAGCTGTTTCATTAGACAGGACGAGCGCGAGAAGTCCGCCGTGTAACTCGACAAGAGGCGTGCGAGCAGTCCGCCGCACAGGCTCGATGGCACGCGTGCATCCTGTCCACCTTGCAGGCTCGACGGGACACGTGCGAGCAGCAAGGCCGCCCATGCTCACCAGGAAGCGAGCTCTTTGACCTCCATCCACCAGCTGCCGCCCGCCTTCCTCACAACTTCTCCATTAATGGGTTACTTAAAGCACCTAGACGGAGGGTGTTTGCTTGTGATCCCATGGCAGCATTTTTTTTGTTCGTGTTTTCGACTCATATTCGGGCCTAATTTAAATTGCCACATAGGGCAACGGATAATACAACGACAAATAAAATGACAATGGATAATACGATGACAAATTTACAATGGCGTAGATAATAATTGTCTTACATATTCCGGATAATTTAAAATGCCACATGCGGCAAAGCCCGGAAGACATGGGGGAAAGAGAAGAAGGAAATCGCAGACAACGATCTGGGTCGCTACTGTCTCTACTCATCGATGGTTCACCGGGCGACAACATCCTTCAGCTCCTTCTTCAATTCCTCACGACTTTGCTTGAAAGCTCCATGGATTCCTCCACCTCCCGCTCGCACTTGATCCGGAGCTTCCTTAAGTTACCCATCAATTCCTCGACGACCGCTGTCATTTCATCCCCAAGGCACTGCTCTGCTCATGTGGCATCTTCCGGCTGGTGGCCTCCTCCTCCTTCTTCTCGGCAAGCACCTTCAGTAGCTTCGAATGGTCACCCATGAGTTGTTCGACGAGGCCGGTCACTTTGTCAACCGAGGCATCACTGATCTCGAGCAGATTCATCAAGCCGTCGACCAGCTCCTACTGCTTAATGAGGCCAGCGAGAATGTTATCGTCGCCAGCCAAGGACTTTAGCAATGCCAGCTTGTCGTGATCGCCAATGCGGCAAGTGCGCTTGTGAGAGCCCTCGCGTGACTCTGAGAGCTCGTTCGAGGGCTCCGCGGTGCACCGAGACATCTCTGTTGCGGCTGCCGCTTCACGACGGGACCTCTCTAGTACTTCCACGACGCTGATCCTTGCTGCCTGGTTATATGTCCACCCGAAACACCTCCTACCTGTTATGGCGGAATGACTTGACAGGAAAGACAAGTTTTGTGGGTGATGAGGAGAGGAACTGTGAAGTAATTTTTGAGTGGGTAGTTTTTGTAGCCCGGTGCTAAGTGTGAACACATATTAGTTTGATCGATGTGCACACATATTAGTTTGATCGATGTGAACACATATTAGTTCAATCTTTGTGAATAGATTTGCAATTACTTATTGCGTTGTAATATGCAATGTGACGAGAAACAAAGCCAAATTTATTGATGGTTCTGGGCCTACAAAGCCCCGTTTCTGTTGTTCTATCTCATTGCAAATTGTTCTTTTGGATCAACCGTATGCCACGCATCGGAAGCACGAAATGAGGGCCCTTGTTCTTGGATGTACATGTACATGTCTACCCACTATCACACACGGTCATGATATCACCATCGTGTCCTATGGATGGGTCGTCGCATCTCCCACGGGGTGCCAGAAGGTTGACCACATGGTTGCTCGCCGGTGAGGCGGCCATGGCATGCTCAGCTCGCGTCCATCCGCATGTTTTTCTCGCCATGAAGGCGGCCGCGATGCGCTCCGCTTGGGGTCTCTATGCACGCTCTGCTTGCCGTTGAGGCAAATTTACAATGGCAACGATTAATAATTGTCTTACATATTTAGGATAATTTAAAATGTCACATGTGGCAAGGCCCAAAACACTCACGGCCTACTTATGCATACAATTATAACAAAATATAGGCTAAAAGGCTGAGCCGGCGGCCTTCCGACGACGGTTTTTTCAGACTCCATGATCAGCATATCACCCTTGCAACCGCTCATTATGTGTAACTTACTAATTATTGCACACGAGTACTCGCATACGCATCATGTGCGATACTCCTAGCCACCGCAAGCAACTAGGTTGCATTTTTCAAAGTTTTTTGTACGAACAAAATCGCACATGAACTTACTATAGTAACCATCTGTGTTATATGTTCTCATCGCAAACAGTTCATCCGAGTGGACTGTTTGCTACTTATCACACACATCTTGTTTACACAAATTGTTTGTGTTCTTTTGGCTCATCGCAAATGCCGCATATCACACACATCTTGTTAAGTTGAACCATTTCTATTCTCTTCCCTAATCAAAAATAGTTTGTCCGAGTGAACCGTGTGCCGTATATCACAAACACCTTGATCTGGCTGACCGTTTCTGTTGCATTCCCTAATAGCACACAGTTCATCAGAGCGAACTATATGTCGTATATCGCACACACATTGATATGGCTGCCCGTTTCTATTGTTCTGCCTCATCGCAAAAAGTTCTGCTGGACCACCGTATGCCCAGCATCGCACACGTAACTAAAATCTGAACCTTTTTGATGTCTCCGCCATCGAAAATAGTTAGCATCTTTTTTGACGGTTTTTTACATCCCCGTTTGTGATTAATGCATCACACATAGTTTCGTCAAAGGGTCTCTGATCGCAGTGCCGCGTTAGCAGCATCCTGCAGTAGTGTATGACCCCAAACAATCTATGCAGGGTTCCCAAGCCCACCAAACAGGTTCCCCGGTACATCGTGCCACTTACCTACCGCATCATAGCCCACCCATAGGGTCAATGCAATGCACGACCTTCAACATACTACAAACATCAGAAACTACTTGCAACTCCTGGACAGAGGACATGGTGATCGATAAGTCGAGAGAGGTCATATTGTAGGGCCCAATGTGTGGTAGTAGTTGTTCTTCAATCACAAACACATAACTCAGTTCTGGAGGACGGTTTCAATGAGACTACCCACCATGTACTCCTACATGGCCTCTCATGGATACCTTTACCAAATCGTGTTCACACAATTAGCTCTTAACAGTAGGACATGTTCACCACCATTCCAAAACCCTCCCAGATGAATCAGACCTGACACAACTCTAAGCATAGCAGGCATAAGAAGCAAGCATGAATAAGTAGGCACATCATGGCTCAAACAACTCCTACTCATGCTAGTGGGTTTTTACTAATTACGGTGGCAAAGACAGGTCATGCAGAGGAATGGGTTCAACTACCGCAACATGTAACTGTTGAATTATTGTTGTCCTAATGCAGTAAAAGAGAGTAATAGCGAGAGAGTGGGATTGTATCGGAATGCTCAAAGGGGGTTTGCTTGCCTAGCACTTCTGAAGATAACATTGTGTCTTCATCAGTGTCATCGATCAAATCGTCGACACAACGTATACTGAGAGGGGATAAACGGGGACAAACACCAGCAATAGAGAAGGAAGACAATCAATGCAATGCAACAATATGATGCATTGTAATGACATAGCAATATGATGTTGATTGAGCTACTGCAAAAGCTTCAAATTCAAATTCCATATGTGTTTATTCAAATGCCATTTATTGATTTGACCTAATCAGCACGCTTAGCCCGCTATAACATGCATGAAAACAGTACCATTCAATAGATTGGATTTTTTTGATCATTTTTCATATATAAATTATTTCCATCTGAGCTATAGATTATTTTCTATGATTTTTAGAAGTTTCAAATATTTTCTGGAATTTCCTGGCTATTTAAAATAAACTAAATCCACACAATCAGTTACTGCGTCAGCATGACATCATGCTAACGTCAGCAGGTCAACGAAGCAGCCCAGGTCAAACTGACCAAAATGTCCCATTGGTTAGTGACCCAGAGCTGGTTAGTGTCGCAGACAGGTGGGCTTGGTCAACCCTGACTAGGCCAAGTCAAAGCTGACACCCGAGCTCCATAGGATTAGCACTAATATAAACACAAAATTAGACTAACCTAAACAAGCACGGGGACCCACTTGGCAGTGGCTCTAGGGGGTGATTAGCAGGGTGTTTATGCCCTAATTGTTGGTTACGCTGGCGGTTAGTCGCCGGTGACCTCTGGCCATGGCGGAAGCATACCCGGAGGCCATGGGAGCAGCGAAGGAAGGCACTAGTAGGTAACCCATGCTCCTGCGCATCTAGCGGAGGCAACAATAGTTCTCGGGGTGCTCGGAGTCGACGACGGCGAGCTCTTGCCATGGCGACCGAAGATCGGGCATCGGCGAAGACGATGCTGCCGTGTCTGATGGGAGGAGCCAGTGGTTGCTACATGCTCCTAGAGGTGCGCATAGGCATGACGCGCGTGTGCTAAAACCGCGGCGTCGACATTGCTGCCGGTAGGAAGCCCACGGGTGCGGCGGCAGGCACGACTGGAGGACGAACGAGCGAGTGAGATAAGGGGGAAAGATGGCGGGGCTTGCGTAGGGGTTGTCAAGATGCTCAGCATGCTTGTGGAAGGACGTATGGCGACATGATCGACAACAGTGATCCACGGGGTAGAGGAGGAAGACAAGATCGATCGCGATGCTTCTGGGCGTGCGGGCTCGCACCCTTCATCTTGCAGACGCTGCACGTCATGGCGGACCTCGGAGACACATCGGGGAGGTGAGGAAACGGCGAGAGGTGCACTGTGGTGCTCTCGGGTTCGGGCGAAGGACAAGATCCAGGGAAGGGGATGAGCTCGAGGGGGAGAGAGGGGGATTCAGACGGCTCCAGGGGGTCGCGTGGCATCTTAGGGGAGGCCGGGCCAAGCAGTCAGAGAGGAGGTGGCCTCGCGCATGTGTGCGCATGACGAGCACATGCCTGGCTCTGGCGCTGGGTTGAGGACGAATTGCAAAGGGGCCTGGTGGGCTGGGCCTCTCTGATGGGCTGCCAGGTAAGTTAGCCCAGGCAAGGGTTTTTCCCTTTTTCTATTTTTTCTATTTCTTTTCTCTATTTTGGTTTAGTTTAGGCACTAAACCATTTTTATAAATTCTGAAATTATTTGTGGGAGCTCTGTGCAATATACCAGTGACCCACAATTATTTACAAAATATTTGGAGCTATAAAATTATTTATAACTTTTATTTTCTCCAACTCAAATAGAATATGATTTAATTCAAAAATCCAGGATGACCTAGAAAAATGCGCACCATTTTTTGCATAGCTTATAAACCAATTCAAAAATGATGAACCTTTCTTAAGGGCAGTTTGGGTTCATTGAAAAATATTTTAGTTGATCCTAGTAATTCAGAGGGGTGCTAGGGTTTGATCAATCCCCAATTCCAATTTAACAAAAGTTTAAACATGATGCATGGATGCAGATGCAACTATTTACAGGCAATTATTCTAGGGCTATGTCGGTGTACTAGAGTAGGGGTACCCTAGTATCCCGAACTTGTGCACGGGCAGTTGCAGCGCCCCGCGGCAAGGCTTGCCGGGCGACCGCCAAGGTCCTCTGTGGTTCCCTTGGAGCCATTCAAGAACAAATTATTTAAGCTCAGGAGACAAGGCCCCGGCAAGAGGAGCTTGCCGGGAAGGCCAACCAAGGCATCCCAAGGAACTTGCCACGACACGCCATGCGTCCCGGCAAGCCAACAAGGCCCCGACAAGAGGAGCTTGCCGGGAAGACCAACCAAGGCATCTCGAGGCCCGGTGAGCGACAAGCTTCCGGACCCGACAAGACAACGGCCGCGGCAAGGCGCTTGCCGCGGCAGGCGGCCACCCTGTACCCACGCTCCAGCACATCCACCAACATGTCGCTTTGGGGGCTTTTCCAGTCGCGCGTGGCAGAAGGCTGTGCAGCCAGCGGTGCGCGGTGGCATGCGGAGCTGACAAGGCTGCCATCGTGGCGAGCGGTGGCGTCCCTGACGGTACCTTTCTGCACTGTTTGGGCGACACAGACGGGCATTTAATGCCCTTGTCCCCTGCCGTCAGGGTTAGGTAGGAAACACTGTACAGGTAGTTGTACCAACCAACTCTCTTTTTACACTTTTACCCTTCTCTGCGTTGCCACCTGTCGGAGACCCCTTTAGCATATAAAAGGAGGCCCATGCGCAACGTAGAGGGGGTTCGACTCCTTCGTAAGCCAGAAAACACTTAGCTCTCTCGAGCAAGAACAGAATACAATCAGACAAGCAGCAGTAGGAGTATTATCTCTCCGGAGAGCTCCGAAGCTGGGTAAACTGCTCGTGTGCTTCGCCTCGATCCGCTCTTCGTGCGATCTCCGCCCCCCGCCGAACCGAAAGGGGCCACGGTCCGCCGACCCCATAGGTGTTCATGGATCAGTTTCCCCGACATCTTTGGCGCGCCAGGTAGGGGGCGTCGAGATTGCGTGAACCTAATCCGGCGTTCACATGAGCTAGATCTTCATTTTCCTTCATCAACATGCCACCGAAGAAGAAGGCTTCGGAGGCAGCTGTTCCGTCCACGTCGATCCCACCGCCACCGGAGCAAATGGGTGGTGGGGTAGACGTCGGCGGAAGGACGGACGTCGACGAGGAAGCTCACGACACTGCCAGGTCCAAGGGCAAGGCGGCGCAGACCTCGACGTCCGCGCTTGTTCCGCGCCCATCTCAGGAGGCGCAGGAACGACAGCGTCATGGTACTCGCAGTACCATACGTTTGTTGGGCCAAGATCAAGCTGGTGGATCCCGGGGCGCTCAAGACCAGCATGCACGCCAGCGTACCAGCATGAGCGAGACACGGTCGCCCAGACGGGATAATGCTCCTTCTAACATAGTTAGAAGTCCGAGCACATCCCGCTCCTCGCGCCGTCCGCCACTGCCACCCACCACTCCGGCAGAAGCTTTGGCGCGAGCTCAACTGCTCCTGGATTACCCTCCGACGTCGGACAAGATCGACGAATGGAGGGCCACCATTCAGAGTATCATCGGCTACGCCAACGGCGACACTCCGCGGTAGCTGAGCGCGTTGCTGCCGCGGCAGGGTTGCCAGGCGCGAGCCGGTGGCGACGAAACTGATGGGGGTGCAACCACCATGCAATCACCACCCTGAAGGACAAGATCGCCGACTCGCCGGATCCACCTCGACAGCGACTCCACCGCATCTTCGGATCCACGAGCTCGTCGCGATCAGCGCCAAGTTCTTCACGATCGACAGCAAGAAGACGCTCGTACTCGCATCGAGTGCCAAAGAGAAGCGCGACGTCAATCCGACAAGCGTGCTGGGCCCTCTGTTGACATGCATGCGCCAGGGGAACCAGGAGACTTGCCGTACGCGGTAGGTTGCCCTGCGTTCACTCGTGAGCTGCGGCAAGTCCAGTGGCCCAACACGAAGAACTTCAAGCCAGACGTACCGGAGAAGTACGACGGCAAGACGCATCCGTCGGAGTTCCTCAGCATCTACACCATTGCGGTGCTGGCTGCCGGGGGACGGGACGACAAGATCCTTGCCAACTACTTCCCGCTGGTGCTCAAGCCCAATGTCAGATCCTGGCTCATGCACTTGCCGGACAACTCCATATCCTCTTGGGCCGATCTATGCCATCAGTTTGTCGGCGCCTTCACAGGCCGCCACAAGCCTCATGGCCAAGAGAGTGACCTTCATCTGCTCTCCCAGAAGGAAGGAGAGCCCCTGCGCAAGTACATTCAGAGATTCAGCAGCGTACAGCACAACATCCCAGATGTCCACCCTGCCGCGGTAATCAGCGTGTTCCACCAGAACATGCGAAACTGCAGGATGCGGGAGGAAATGGCGATGTGCAAGATCAGAGACGTCAGTGAGCTATATGCCCTGGCCGACAAGTGTGCACGTGCTGATGAAGGGAGGAGACTCCCCGGAGAGAACATAGGAGCAGGAGGATCTGACAGTGAGGATGCGGCCCCGGCAAGGAAAAACCAGCGGCGAAATAACAGGAAGAAGAAAGGCAAAGAGGTGCTAGTTGTTGAGCAGTCCGGCAACGGTGGTGGCGCCAAGAAGGCCAAAGCTGGTGACTCCGGCAAGGAGATTACCGCAGAGGCTGTGGCGGTCGCCGACAAGCAGGATGGCACCAACAAGCAGTATTGCAAGATCCACCGCACCAAGGGCCACGATCTCCAGAGCTGCAAGAAAGTCGAGCAGCTTGTTGAGCAGCAAAAGGCTGAATACGAGCGGCGCGACAAGGAGAAGGCCCAGGAAGGTGCTAGGGGATCCGACAAGAAACATCCCGGCCGAGGAGGACGCCGCGGCAAGGCCAAGCAGTGGCAAGGAGACAGACCTCCTCGCGTCTGCGACAAGGATGAAGATGACAACGACGATGAAGACATGGATGATGAGGAGACTGATGAGCAGGAGTTCCAGAAAGCCACAGAGGTCCTGTGCGTTGACGGTGGTGCTTCACTGCATACTTCGCACCGCCAGCTCAAGCAGTGGGTGCGGGAAGTTAATGCAGCAGAACCACCCGTTGGGTCACGCAAGCCTCTGAAATGGTCCAGCACGCCTATCATCTTTGATATTGAGGACCACCTTAATCGCATAACTGCGGTCGGGTGCTTGCCGATGTTGGTCTCACCAACTATCCGCAACCTCAAGGTCACTAAGATGTTAGTTGACGGTGGGGCTGGCTTGAACCTGATCTCCTCCGCGGTGCTCCAGAAACTCCAGATTCCTGACAGCGAGCTCGAAGAAACCGGCACATTTCAAGGAATCAACCCGGGAAGGAGCAATCCGAAGGGAAAGATCACGTTGCCGGTAACGTTTGGCAGCGAGTTGAACTTCAGGACTGAGAGGGTTACGTTTGATGTTGCTGACTTTCCATTGCCTTATAATGGAATCCTTGGCCATCCAGCACTCGCCAAGTTCATGGAAGCCTCTCACTATGCATACAATGTTCTGAAGATGCCAGGCCCGATAAGTGTCATCTCTGTCCCTGGCGACAAGAAGGATGCCCTTATCTGCGCCGACAAGATCTACCGAGAAGCAGCAGCCACAACAGATCGCAAATCACTTGCCGCTGAAGCTCCCGGGGGAAGAAGAAGACCAAGTCCGGCAAGAGTTCTGATGCCCACTCCGGCAAGTGCACCTCTTCGGAGTGCTGCGCTACCGTCGAGGATGCACCATCGAGCTCCACCGGCAAGTGTAAGAAGGCAATGACAGCTCCACCTGAGACCAAGAAGGTGTCCGCCAAGGAGGACGGCACTGGTGGTACCTTCACCATCAGTGCCACTCTCGACCCCAAATAGGAAAGCGCGCTCGTTGCTTTCCTGCGGGCGAATGTTGACGTGTTTGCATGGCAACCGTCTGACATCCCCGGTGTTCCCAGGAAAGTAATTGAGCACCACCTTGCTGTCTATCCTCATGCGCGGCCCGTCAAGCAGAAAGTCAGGAAACAGGCAGTGGAGCACCAAGAATTCATCGCAGAAGAAATCAAGAAGTTGGAAGCAGCAGGCCTTGTCAGAGGAGTGCTCCATCCCACGTGGTTGGCCAATCCTGTTGTCGTGCGCAAGGCTAACGGAAAATGGAGGCTTTGTATCGATTTCACTGATGTCAATAAAGCTTGTCCAAAAGACCCATTTCCCTTGCCGCGCATCAATCAGATTGTCGACTCCACAGCCGGATGTGACTTGCTTTCGTTTCTTGATGCATACTCAGGATACCATCAGATCTTCATGGCAGAAGAGGATGAGGAGAAAACCGCATTCATCACCCCGTGTGGCACGTACTGTTTCGTACGGATGCCTTTCGGTTTGAAGAATGCTGGTTCAACATTTGCAAGGGTAGTCCACCACGCTTTTGAGCCGCAGATGCACAGAAATGTGGAAGCCTACATGGATGACATAGTGGTCAAGAGCAAGGACAGGGCGACCCTGATTCAAGATTTGGACGAAACATTTACAAATCTGCGCAAGACCAACCTCAAGCTCAACCCCGAGAAGTGCGTGTTTGGAGTCCCTTCCGGCAAGCTTCTTGGGTTCTTCGTATCTCAGCGGGGAATTGAAGCCAATCCCGACAAGATCAAGGCCATTGAGCAGATTGAAGCACCAAAGCGCGTCAAGGATGTACGAAGACTTGCCGGTTGTGTAGCTGCTCTCAGCAGGTTTATCTCTAGGTCTGCTGAGCACGCCCTGCCATTTTTCAAAATTTTGAAAAAGGCAGGTCCAATGAAATGGACTCCGGAGGTGGAGGCTGCACTGCAGGACTTGAAGAGATACCTGTCCTCCACTCCGGCACTTGTCACACCTAAGCCACAAGAGAAGTTGCTGCTGTATATAGCGGCGACCAATCAAGTGGTTAGTGCTGCGTTAGTGGCGGAAAGGGAGGCAGATGATGAGCCAGCAACCACGGCAGATGCATCCAGCGACAAGCAGGGGGCTTCGCCGACAAGCTCTGGTCCTGACAAGGATGGATCTGCGCAGGAGCATGATAAGATGCAGAAGAGAATGGTGCAGCGCCCAGTTTACTTTGTCAGTCCCCTTCTGCAGGGGGCTAGACCAAGGTACTCCGGCGTGCAGAAATTGCTTTTCGGCCTTCTCATGGCCTCGAGAAAGCTGCTCCATTACTTCCAAGCACATGAGATCACACTCGTCACTCGTTTTCCGCTGAAGAGGATACTGCAAAATCCAGAAGCGATAGGCAGGATTGTCGAGTGGGCGCTGGAACTGTCAAGCTTTTGCCTCAAGTTTGAGAGTACTTCAACTATCCAAAGCAGAGCATTGGCAGAGTTCATAGCGGAGTGGACGCCGACACCAGATGAAGAAATTCCAGAAACGAGCATCCCCATCAAGGAGGCAAGCAAAGAGTGGCTGATGTACTTTGATGGTGCCTTCTCGCTGCAAGGCGCCGGTGCGGGCGTGCTGCTTGTCGCACCCACCGGAGAGCACCTCAAGTACGTAGTCCAGATGCACTTTCCCAAGGAGCAAGCAACCAACAATACTGTAGAGTATGAAGGATTGCTTGCCGGTCTCAGGATCGCAGCAGACCTTGGGATCAAGAAGCTCATTGTCAGGGGTGACTCACAGCTTGTCGTCCGCCAAGAGAACAAGAACTATCAGAGTCCATTGATGGAAGCATATGTTGATGAAGTGAGAAAGCTAGAAGAGCACTTTGACGGCCTACAGATGGAGCATGTTCCGAGAGCTCAGAATACATTGCTGATGGCCTGTCGAAGTGTGCCGCACTAAAGTTACCTGTGGAACCAGGGATCTTTGTGCTCAAGCTGACTCAACCATCCGTAACGCCATCAACTGGACAGAGCAAGAAGAGGAAGTTGATTTCTGGTGACTACTTTCCGGCAGAGCTCCCCGAAGCCGCCGCCAAGAAGGTCCCCAAGATCAACAGCAAGGATGCTGAGGAGCAGTCTGCTCTGGCAAGCCTTATGGTTTGTTCCGTCGCAGCAGACGCTCCCGACAAGCTTTGCTCCGGCAAGCTTGCCGGGGAACATCAAGCTCCGGCAGAGCCGCAGGTTCTCGCCGTAGAAGCGGGTGTTCCCGCAGCAGTAGATGTGCCTTTAGTCCTTGTTGTCGAGCCACAAGCTCCAGCATGGGCACAACATATTGTCCATTTCCTTCAGACAGGAGAACTTCCCGACGGGCAAGAAGAAGCGGAAAAAGTAGCCGGTAGTCAAGTATGTACCAGTTTGTCGATAGCATACTGTACAGAAGAAGACTCAACGGTGTGAAATTGAAGTGTATTTGCCGGGAAGACGAACAAAAGCTGTTGGCAGAGATACATGGAGGCATATGTGGTCACCACATTGGCGCAAGAGCACTTGCCGGCAAAGCTTTCCAGCAAGGTTTCTTTTGGCCGACAGCCCTCCAGGATGCAACTGCACAAGTAACCAAGCGTGAAGCGTGCCAGTTCCATTCCAAGCAGATACACCAGCCAGCTCAAGCTCTCCAGACGATCCCTTTATCCTGGACATTTTTGGTCTGGGGGCTCGATATCCTCGGCCCCTTTCCCCGAGCTGTCAGGAGCTTTGAGTACTTGTACGTTGCAATCGACAAGTTCACAAAGTGGCCGGAAGTGGAACCAGTGAGGAAGGTGACATCATAGTCAGCAGTCAAGTTCTTTAGGTCAATTGTTTGCCGTTTCGGGATCCCTAATAGGATCATCACCGACAACGGCACACAATTCACGAGCCACACATTCATGCAGTACGTCCAAGATCTTGGCGCCAAGGTCTGCTTCGCTTCTGTTGCTCATCCAAGAAGCAACGGCCAAGCGGAGAGGGCAAATGCTGAAGTGCTGCGCGGGCTCAAGACCAGAACTTTCGACAGGCTGCGCAAGTGCGGGAGAAACTGGATTGAGGAGCTGCCGGTGGTTCTTTGGTTGATCAGGACGACGCCAAATCGAGCCACTGGCCAGACACCTTTCGCTCTAGTCTATGGAGCGGACGCAGTTCTCCCCACGGAACTCGTATACGGATCACCTCGAGTGCTCGCTTATGATGAGCTTGAGCAAGAGCAGCTGCGACAAGATGACGCACTGCTCCTTGAGGAGGATCGTCTTCAGGCTGCTGTACGAGCTGCTCGATACCAGCAAGCTTTGCGCCGCTACCATAGCCGCAAAGTTAATGCCAGAAGCTTCGAGGAAGGCGACCTTGTTCTTCGGTGCGTTCAGTCTGCCAAGAATTCCAACAAGTTGACGCCGAAGTGGGAAGGCCCTTACCGGGTGAAACGAGTCACTAGGCCTGGCGCCGTCCGCCTTGAGACCGAAGATGGCACTCCGGTGAGCAACTCCTGGAACATTGAGCATCTTCGTAAGTTTTACCCGTAGGGCGCGGTTGCCGGAACCCGTTTCGGCAACCACCTTTTGTACAAGTCTTGCCGATGTTGCATGTAATCCTTTGTACAAAGCCGGGCGCAGATCCCGTGCATAAGTAAAGCTCATGTGCTCCGCACATCTTGTCAATTTCATGCATTATATCCTTTCTTGCATGCATTATCTGACACTTTGTGCAGCACCTACCCCCGGTAAGCAATAACGAGCCGGAAGGCTCCATACTTTTATTTTCTCTTGTTTCTTTTTCTCAACAAAGGAAAGGAAGGTACCCTC